>NC_064855.1:86383185-86520685 GCF_024139225.1 Suncus etruscus | reverse complement strand
AAAAATTCATAGTGTTCAAAATGCCATGGTATTAGAACAAAGACAAACTTTCAGACCAATAGATCAGAATAAAAGATCCAGTGACATACCCCCTGAAGTATATGGTCAATTAATCTTTGACAAAGTAGCCAAGAACTTGAAATAGAATAAAGACAATCTCTTCAACAAATTGTGTTGCAACAATTGGATAACCGCATGTAAGAAATTAAAGATTGATCCAAAAGTCAATTCAAAGTGGATCAAAAGACTTGGAGATTAGACTTGAATCCATAAAGTTCATTGAGGAAAACATAGGCAGAACATTCAAAGACTTAGACCTCAAAGAAATCTTCAGTGATAGAATGCCAATGGCCAGAACTATAGAATCAAATCTGCAGAAATGGGACTACATCAAACTAAAAATTTGCTTTATAGCAAAAACAAACATGGGCTACAATTAAAAGACAGTTAACTAAGTGGGAGAAAATATTTGGACTCAATACATAAGATAAATATTTGATATCTAGAATATACAAAGAACTAACAAAGGGCAACTCCTCAAACCCTAAAAAAATTTTTGGAGAAAATGAACAGACACGTCTCTAAAGAAGTGCAACACATGGCCAAGACACAAAAGAAAAATGGTCATTATTACTTATCCTTAGGGAAATCCAAATTGAGACTACTAAATGAACTATTATCTTATACCAGTGAGGATGGCACATATCAAAAATACTAGTAATATTTTGTGTTGGTGGGGATTTGGTAAGAAAGAAACTCTCATCCACTGCTGGTGGGAATGCTGCCTGTTTTAACACTTATGGAAAACATTATGTAGTGTTTGCAGTAAACTAGGAATAAATTTGCCAAATACCCAGCAATTTGTTTTGTGGTATCTGTTCCCAGGACTGAAAAACATTCATTCAAAAGAATGCATGCACACCACTATTCATTGCAGCCCTTGGTACCATAGCTGAGAGTTTGAGTCAACCTAGGTATCCAACAACAAACAAGTGGATCATGAAAATGTGGAATATATATACAATAGACTACTACCTAGTTGTAAACAATGATGCAATCATGCAATTTGTTACAAGATGGTCCTGGAAGATATTATGCGAAATGAGATAAACTAGTGATAAGGTCCAGAATTCCACAAGCACCCTTCTAATGACTCCAAGAGGCAGAGGCCATGCAAAAGCAAGAGGTTCTATTTATTTACGAGCATACAAGGGCTCCTCCAGAGAATGAGAGAGAGACTCGAACCAGATCTAACAAGCCTTTATATAGGTTACAGTAGGGTGGTTCATTTCAGGGAGTACTGACACGTGACATTTGCTCAGTTACATTTTTGCAAGATTTAGATAACCTCAAGTCATAAGGTTTGCAATAGTTAAAATGTCAAGGACAAATCCTTGGAATTTAGGAGGGGGTGGGGTCCTCGTGAAGCTCAACAGTTATGATGTATCTTTTGGTCAAGGGCAAGTGTTTTAGGATTTAGGAAGGGGTGGGGTTTAGGCCGTTAAGGGCGAGTCCTCGGGGAGCTGCAGAGAAAAAATTATTTTATTTCTTTTACCTTTCATTAGAAGAAGGATAAATATAGAATGATATAATTTATATATGATCTAGAATAACTGAATGAAGAAATTCAATGGTTTAGGTGGGAGCTGTCTCTACCTTTCTTGGGCCCAGAGTTAGCCAGAAGAAAATAAAATGAGTGGAGGAGAAGAAACACAAATATGAAATATTTGACTGGAGAACAAGTAGTCTCTGTTGGTGTTAAAAAAAGGACAGAACTAAATATCCAAGACAAATCAACAACCATGAAATCATGCACCCAAACTTCAACAATCAAAAATTAAAATGGCCCTCTTATGCTGACAAGCCACAGACAGGTTTGATGGCTTTGGAAGTACTTTGGCAACATTGGTGAAGGAGGGCAATACTGATGGTGGAATTTGCCCTGATATACTCTATGTCTGAAACTCAACTTTGAACCACTTTGTAAATCACAATGGTTTCTATCAAATATTTTTTAAAAGAATGAAAAAGTAAATCAGTTACAGAATGCAGCTTATTATGTTACAGGCATTTTATTTATAGATTATGAAAATAGTGTTTGAATAAAATGTTATTATTAGAAAATGAATGGCTGGTCAAAAGACTACATACTGCACAAAACATATTCTACAGGTAATGAATGAAGGAGAGTTGATTAAAATCTTGTAAATTGCTATTTAAATGGGTTGCAAAGAAGGAGACTAAAGCAAAGAGTAATTTTATCTTCGTTCACCTTGTTCAGGAGAATGCCTGTGTTAAAGTCAGGACTATAAGTAACAGTCAGCAGCATCCAGTTCCACTAGGCACCCTAAATCTAATTGTACTGTACTACATGGAAGAAGAACCCTGTTCTCCACAACCCCACCCCCAACCCATTATTCCCAGCTAGCAGTCCTGACTAAACCCTGGACACCATGAGATGCTCCTTCCCAAACAAAAACACAAAAAAGTGCAGAAAAGCCTGTGAGATACTTGGAGGACTTTTGGGGTGGTGGGGTGCTCCAAGAACAAGCCCAGTATTCCTTTTCTAGAGACTTTCATGTAATTTCTGCAAATGATTCTTTCAGGGAGCTCTCCAGATATTTAGAAGTTAATCTGGGTCCTGTCACAAAGAAACTCTTGCATCTTTTTTATTTATTTATTTTTTATCTGTGGCATTGTTGATTATTTTTCTCCTTATAATCACATCTCTGGCAATGAAGATTCTTATCTGGGGAGTCCACAATTCTCTGGACGTGACCTTATGACCTTGGTTTTCTACCTGGGTGGTTCCTCATTTTCTGTTTTCCCAAGAACTCAGGATTTGCATGTCAAAGGGACATAATCTACATGCCTTTGGGCTCTTTCAGGGCTAAACCAAAAGTGCAAAGCTGGATTACCCTACCTATCTAGGCCAAAAAAATATGTGGATACAAAATTTTACAAACTTTGCAAGGTTGATGTGGATGTGATAAACTAATTGAAGTGAAATATTGACTAGAAAATTGTTGTAGAACAGCAAGAATAATTAACTGCAAGTAAATGGTTAGATTTAGCAAGCATTTGGAATGGTAGTAAAGCACTGTCTTTGTTTTGTTTTGTTTTTTTGCTGGGGGCCACACCCGGTAATGTGCAGGGGTTACTCCTGGCTATGTACTAAGAAAATTCTTCTGTTTTGGGGGAATATATGGGACTCCAAGGGGTCGAACCACTGTCAGTCATAGGCTAGCATGCACAAGGCAGACCAGACGCCTTACCACTTGCGCCAGCACTCTGGCCCCTTGCCTTACAAATTTAAGTTCAATCTCCTGCATCCCATTTGGTCCCCAGAACCCCTCCATGAATTCTGATTTTAAAGACTAGAGTAAGCCCTGAGCACAGAGAACAGCCTGATGCCCTCCCCTCCAAATAAAAACAAACACATTAAAAATATAATGTTTGAATTAAGAAACCTTACTAAAACTAAAGTGCTTCCTTTGCTAGTAAGGTACTTGCCTTGTCAATAACTAATACTTCTCAATCTACAGCTAACTGGATCTCAGAGGGAGGAATAATTCATAAGCATTGCTGCTTGTGTCTCGAAAAACCAAAACTCCTCTCTCCTAATTCCCTGCCCCCGATGAAGGAATTTACAGTAAAATATGGATAATTTGGAAAATGTTATTGAAGTAAAAAATATCTGAAGTAATGGTTATTAAATAAACTCTGCCCTTAGATTACATTGTAATTATTGTTTGACTAAACTAAATATATTTGAAGAAGCATCTAGTTATCAAAATATATGATGCTAATTGGTATAAACTGGAAGCATAAACATAGCCTTTCAAAGGCTGTAGAGATAGTATAGTGGGTACATAAATCTATGGGATTCTGTTTCCAGCTTCCCACATGATCTCCACCAACAGTGATTCCTGGGTACAAAGCAAGTCTTGAGCATCATAGGGTTTAGTCCCAAACAACAAAATAATAATAATAATAATAATAATAAATATATGTATTATATTATGAATGCAAGCTAATGGAAGTGAGCAAAAATATAAATAAATAGAATATACTGTTTCATCTCTTGGAGTAATGTGCTCTATCTTGAGGGCAAAATTAAAATGCATAAGAATTCCTTGGAAATTCTTTGTATGAGATAAAACATAAATGACATTTTCAAAGGCACAATTACTAGGGACTTATTATTTATTGAAAGATTACTATTAGGGCCAGAGCAATAGGGCATTTGCCTTGCATGTGGCTAACCTGGGACAAACCCGGGTTCAATCCTCGACATCTGTATGGTCCCCTAAACCTGCCAGAAGCAATTTCTGAACCCAGAACCAGAAGTAACCCGTAAGTGTGCTGGGTAATGCACCAAAACAACAACAGAAACAAACAAATAAATAAAAAATTCACAAAAATGATTATTATTAATAGCTAAGATATATAAAAGGGTAGTGGGAATGTTGCTCAAAGGCAAAGTATATGATTTTCTTGCAGGAGACCTTGGTTAGGTTAATAGCAAAGATGTTAGTGGGTGGGTGACTGGGGTGAGGAGAATGCAAGGAAATTAAAAAACCTTAGCATTGTAGTGTTTGAGAGACAACTTAACGTGCTGCAAACAGGCTTTCATGAAAGAATCCTGGGTTCAAATCATTGTATATTTCCTGATTTACACATTTGTAAACAGTCTGTGTGTCATTCTTAAGGTATTTCTTATATTTTTCTTCAAGATAAGATTTAAGAGGAACTTTTGGAACTAAAAAACTAGAGAACTTCTAATGTAATGTGCACTTCTAATGTATTTATTTGCATAGGGATAAATGTTTCTAAGTTTGTACAACTATAATAAATGTATTTAACTTTGAGTATCAGTTTTCATTTTATTTTTGACTATCAAGTATTATTTTTGATCTGTAGTTAAATTTTCTTTGTATATAATGAATAATATTGAGTAGCTTGAGTAATATTGAGTAATTTGAGAACATGTGTATAAACCAAATTCTAATACATTTAATTCATAGTTACTTCAATGTTATTGATTCAATCACATTAATTTTTTAAAACTGTAATTTTATGAATTCTTTTATATTTTCTACATTTGTGTCATTTGTAAAATACAGATTTTTTTAGATCAGTAAGATTATAGTTTTCTCTTTACTATTACTTCCATAATTATCTTTCCCTTAATTTTCCTCCTCTCAGATCACTCTAAAATTTTTTCTATTTTTTTAAATAATAATCTTTATTTAAGCACCATGATTACAAGCATCACTATAGTAGGGTTTCAGTCTTAAAAAGAATTCCCCCCTTGACCAATGCAAAATTCCCAGCACAAATACTCCCCCATTCCCAACCACTGCCTGTATTCAAGACAGCCATTCTACTTCTTTCACTAATTAAGATTGTCATGATAGCTGTTAGTGTAGTTATTTCCACTCTTTGTGGTGAGCTTCATATTGTGAGCTAGTCTTACCAGCTCTCATCTCTATTGTCTCTGGGCATTATTTCAATAATATCTTTCTTTTTTTTTTTTTTCTTAAATTCCAGAGCTGAGTGAGGCTATTCTGTGTCTATCTCTCTTCCTCTGACTTATTTCACTCAGCAAAATAGTTTCCATGTTCATCCATGTATAGTAATATTTCATTACTTTATTTCTCTTGACAGCTGCATAATATTTTGTCATGTATATGTACCAGTTTCTTTAGCTATTCATTTGTTGATGGGTATCTTAGTTATTCACAGATTCTGGCTATTTAATAGTGCTACAATGAATATTGGTGTGAAGAAGGCGTTTTTGAATTGTTTTTGTGTTTCTAGAGTATATCTCTAAAAGTGGTATAGCTAATTTCCAGCTTTTTGAGGCATCTCCATATTATTTTCAATAAAGGCTGGACTAGATGTCATTCCCACCAGCAGTGAATAATAATTCCTTTTTCCTCACATCCCCACCAGCACTGATTTTTCTTGTTCTTTGTTACATGTGCAGTCTCTGTGCATGAGATGCCACCTCATTGTTGTTTTGATTTGCATTTCCTTGATGATAAGTGATGTGGAGCATTTTTTCATGTGCCTTTTGCACTTCTTTGAGGAAGTGTTTGTTCATTTCTTCTCCCATTTTTGATGGGTTAGATGATTCCTTTTTTTTTTTTTTTCAGAAAGAAATATGTGTCCATTTTATGTGTCTTGAAACAGTTTGGGGTTGTTACACACAATGCACGACTTTGGTCTGTGATTAGGATTGTGCAGTACTGAAGTTAAAAAGAGTAATGTGGGTTAGTGATGTTTGGGGGGGTGAGAGAGTTAAGGAGTAAAAATGAACATTGTAGGGGAGAGGGAAAGGGCAGAATACAAAATGGACATTCTGGATATGCAAAACATAACATAATGATAAGGAATACACTTAATACACACAGTGCGCACGGGAGCACTAGCCTGGTGTGGGGGGATATCAGTTCCCTGGACTAAGTGGTCAGCCCAGGGGGCCTATGGCTAGCTGTCCTGCCCAGAGCCCCCAACATAACAGAAATGGTTCCTTTTTCTTAATCAGTTCTGTTAGTTCCTTGTATATTTTAGATATTAGTCCCTTATCTGTTGGGTATTGGTTGAATAGTTTCTGCCATTATGTTTGTGTATGTTTTATTGTATTTGTTTTTGTATTTCTCCCATTATGGCTTTTGTATCCTCCTTGGCACTATTTCCTTTTAGGTGCAGAAGCTTCTCAGATTTATATAGTTTTATCTCTTTATCTCTCCTTCCATTTGTTTGGAGAATTCTGTATCCTCTTTGAAGATGCCTTTAGTCTCAATGCCATGTAGTGTTTTACTTATGTATTGTTCTATACACCTTGTGATTTCAGGTCTGATATCAAAGTCTTTAATCCATTAAGATTTTACCTTAATGCATGGTATTAGATCGAGATCTGAGTTTGCTCTTTTGTGTGTGGCTGACCAGTTGTCCCAACACCACTTTTGAAGAGGCATTTACTTGCTCCATTTAACGTATTTTTCCTCCACTATAAATTTCTTAACTTTTACATTTACTTTTTAATTATTTTGACTTATTTATTTTATAATCATTATTATTTTTGAACTAGAAGATTTCTTCTACTCTTTCTCCAGTGTCAAACCACAAAACCACAAAATTAGAATAAAGAAAAACAAAACTAGCTACAAGCCCCAAAATGACTGGACAGTGCTCACTCCCAGAGGAGATGACCCATGCCAAAGTCACAAGCCAGTTTATATAGGGAGAGGATGAGGAAGTTCTAACCTCTGATGATTGGCTGTTTTCTAGGATACCTTAATATTGCTCCCTCATATCCTTTCCAGATACCTGGTATGGCCAGGTACCTCAGGTCAGTGTTAATGGAAAGTTAGGCTTCTGAAAGAGAAGCCAAACAAGTGGTCCTTCACAAAAAGGCATCCCTCCTTATTCAGAACCCATGCCCCACATTCCCTCCTTTTATGGACCTGAGTCAAATCTTTTGCTTTCCTTGAGGTTCCTCATCTGTGTCCCTGCTTATGGGTGCGTACTGGGACCTTAGAATAAACATCTTAACTGCAAATATACATGCTTGAATAAAGTAGATGAGGAAATTAATTATGTAAGGACCTATTAAGAGCATTATAATTATAATGAAAAATGGCCCAGTCAAGGCAATTATCAGAGAGGTTTTCAAGGGTGACTGACTGAATCACTGTTCATACCAAGAGGCAGATTCTTTCCACTGCCTTTTCCACTCCTGCAAACTAGTGTTCACCTGCTAGATTGTCTCGGGATTATCACAAGTCTGTTCCCCTTGAGCACAGTCCATGTTGTTTTAAGAAACTTAAGTCCAAACTCTTCCTGTTCTGCAGGGCCACTACTGTTAAGGAGTCTAGAGAATGGTCTAGATGTATGCACAAAAAGCAATCTTTGGCAATTACAAGTAAAGTCTGATCCTAGGCTCTCTTCTACTCCATGCTTGGTGGGTGCTTAAAATGGCACGTTAGGCTCACTCCTCCTTATTTACATTAACTGATGCTTTCCTACTAGGAAGTAAATCTGGGCACATATTCTTAAAAGCCTTATGAGATATATCTCTGGTTAACAGCATTCCCAAAACTCTGTCAGACATCTCCAACTTTAGCCTCAGGGTCTGGTTCCCTCTGTACTTTGATAGTGTGCTGCCAGGTGGCTTCCCTAACAAATTACATACCTTAAATGAAAGTTTGCCTCTAACCCCATATTTCAGGTGACGCTCTTCTGGACAAGCATAAAATTAGAAAGCTCTCAGGGAAAATTCCCTATCCTAGAAATCACACCCATGATGGTGCTACCCACTTCTTTTTTTAACACTAATACCTCAGTAGCGGGAGATCTTGTTGAGCAGAATCGGAGACTCCAAACAAATTATATGTGAAAATTTCAGTGAAGAATCTTCTAGCTGACTGTTTGACCTGCAAAGTCTTCATCCACAGACTGTGTATGAGTCCAAGAATACTCCATAAGTAAATTAGGTGTTCATTCTTGCTGGTCACCTCATAGTCAGGGAGTATACTCCAAGAGCAGGGGTATCAGGACAATCTGCATTCAATCCTAATTCTGGGACCTGAGTCAGCAGATTATGCAAGGGCTCCTATTCATTAGATTGTGTCTCTCCACCTTGAGAAACAAGGGTGTCCCAACTATTTTTAAATAAACAGCTGTTGGAGTTCAGAGAAAAATATAGGACCCTAAAATCCAGCTTCCTAGAGAGATGGGCTCTGAGAATCATTGCCTTTCACCCACATTGAGTCTAGACGAACCACCAAATATTAGGGTACAAAGTTAAAGGACAAGATCATGCAATTGAACTAAAGCAAAAAAAATTATTTTGTCAACCACAAAACCCAAACTGACCAGCGGACCACCCTGGCCAAATTTATATAGGAAAGGGATAAGAAGGTCCTAGCTTCTGAAGATCTTTAAGATGATTGGGTCTTGTTTGGTGTACCTTCCTAACACTCACTCGTGTCCTTTCTAGTTAGGCTACCTGCTATTGCCAGGTTAACTTGGGTTGGTGCTAGTGAAAAGTTAGGCTTCAGAAAGAGAAGCAAACAAAATGGTGCTCCTCCTTGATCTTGGTTCAGAACCCAAGATCCCACACTTTTTTTGAATTTACTTTCTAATAATTTATTTTTTAATTAAATACCATAAGACACAAAGTTTAAAAGTTGTTGATAGTTGCGTTTCATTTATAACAATATACTTATACTTATCCCTCACCCCTTCACCCATGTTCATTTCCAGTTTCAATATCCCATCCCCCTTTCTCCCTCCTCCTGCCTGACTCTAAAGGAGACATTTTTCTTTCTCTTTCTCTCTCGCTTTTTCTCTTTTAGGCAGAGTGGTTTGCATTACAGTTACAGAAGGGTATTGTGCATATCGTTTTCCTTCCTTGCGATGTCTTTTTAATACCAAGCACATAGATCAAATCAAAATAATTAAAGACCTTGATATTAGAAGCCATAAAGTACTTAGAGGAAAATCTCTGCATGACATTGAATATTCTACTGGTTGTTAAAGTGTTTTATGTTTATTGCTGTTGTTTGTGTATATATATAAATATGTATGTGTATGATACATATCCATATATGATTATATGTGTTTTTATATATTCTTAATTGTTTGGAATAAGTTCCTGGCCTTCTGCGGCAACAAAATAATATGAAATTTTCTGAGCATAAAACCAGAAGTAAGCCTGGAGAGTCACTAGGTATGGTTTTCAAACAGAAAAACAAACAAAAATTTTACAACGTTAAAGATAACTAATTACTTGCTAGAATAGGAGCAGGCTATTGGTTGAATTGCAAGGGAAATTCTGGAAGTCTCCATCATTTCCAAATACAGTCAACTCATTGGATATTAGAATGAATATCAGAAAGATAAATTGCTGTCAAAGAACTTAGGTTGCAAAATAGCTTAGTTGAATTAGTAATAAGTTAGTAGAGTGAAATACCCAAAGGGTATTCTTTTTTCTGAAAAGGGGTAAACTTTTTTTCTGAAAATTTATTCTCTACTTGGAATTGGGTTTTCAACATTTACATACTGATAGGTCCACTGAAAACGGTCATGCTATCCCTAAAAAGTTGTACAAATTAAGGCAAAGTCTTGAACCTAAACAAAAAGAATACTGGAGCTGTTGATTTAATGTGGATAAGGAGGTTGTAGAAGAAATGAAAAGCTGGATCATATGGAGCTCAACTCCCAGTTTTTTTGAGGAATCTCCATATTGTTTTTCATAAAGGCTGGACTATACAGCATTCCCACAAGCAGTGGATAAGAGTTCCTTTATCTCCACATCCCTGCCAGCACTGATCGTTCTTGTTCTTTGTGATGTGTGCTAGTCTCTGTGGTGTGAGATGGTATCTCATTGTTGTTTCGATTTGCATCTCCCTAATGATTAGTGTTGTGCAACAATTTTTCATGTGTCTTTTGGCCATTTGTATTTCTTCTTTGAGGAAGGGTCTGTTCATTTCTTCTCCTCATTTTTTGATGGAGCTATATGTTTTTTTTCCTTATTAAGTTCTATCAGTACCTTGTATATTTTCGATATTAGCCCCCCCCCTTGTCTGGTGGGTATTGAATGAATAGTTTCTCCCATTATGTCAGTGGCTTTTTTTTTATTCTAGACTCTATTTCCATTGAGGTGCAGAAGCTTCTCAGCTTAATATAGTCCCATCTGTTTATCTCTGCTTCCACTTCTTTGGAGAGTGCTTTTCCTCCTTGAATATGCCTTAAGTTTCAGGGTCATAGATTGTTTTACCTATGTGTTGTTCTATACACCTTATGGTTTCAGGCCTGATATCAAGGTCTTTAATCTTAGGGATATACCCTAGGAACACAAAAATACAATTCAAAAATTCCTTTCTCACACCTATATTCATTGCAGCACTATTAGCCAGACTCTGAAAACAACCAAGATGCCCTTCAACAGATGAATGGCTAAAAAAACTGTGGTACATATACAAATAAAATATTATGTAGCTGTCAGAAGAGATGAAGTCATGGGATTTTCCTATATATGGATGTACATTGAATCTTTTATGCTGAGTGAAATAAGTCAGAGGGAGAGAGATAGACACAGATTAGTCTCACTCATCTATGGGTTTTAAGAAAACTTTATGACATTATTGTAATAAGGCCCAGAGAAAATGGACTTAAGGACTAAAAGGGCTGGAAGGACCGGCTTACAATTTGAAGCTCATCACAAAGAGTGATGAATACTGTTACGGAAATAAGTACAATAACAACACGTATGACATTGTTAAAGAATGAGAGAAGTAGAATGCATGTCTCGAATAAGGCGGAGGGGTTTGGTGCATTGGTGGTGGGAATGTTACATTGGTGAAGGAGGAGTATTCTGTTTATAACTAAAAACCATCTACAAACATGCTTGGGATCATGACGCTTAAATAAAGATTTAAAAATAAAACTGCAGCCCTAATTATTCAGAACTTTTTATTTTGCCAGAGCTATAAAGTTACTCTCTTTATATTAGAATGCCTATTAATATTTTTATCTGTAGGGTAATATTCTTTCCTGAATTATCATCATATAAAAGTTGTAAGCTTAACAATATAAAGTTAGAATTTTTTAAAATAAATTTCAATATTCCTCCCATTCATTGTCTCTGGAACATAAAAATTTTGGAACATATATCAAGGTAACTTGATAGAATTTTTCATATTTTATGTCTAAATTGCCTTTTTTATACATTGCTCTGTTGTTTGGTGATAGTAATTAATATTTTATACTGTCACTTGATTGTGGATTCTTTATGTAGAGGAAATAAACATATTTGCCATATTGGTCAGACTATATATTACCAAAATTATTAAGGCAGCTATTTTTCATCAAAATTTTTTCATCTGTTACAGTTTAAAAACTATAGTTTGGCTGCTTGCTGTTCAAAAGATAATTACACAAAAAACAGAGGTCAGTGCATAGAAACTGATTTAAACAATTGATAACCTGAGGGAACAGTGGACTGGTATCTCTCAAATCTATTACTCTTGGGTTGCAATTAGGGCTGCTTGGAAAAGCCAGTAAGAAGAAACTTATTATTGGAAAAGAGAGTTTAGCCTCAAATCAGTCTGATTGGCACTAGTGGGTATGATAAATGGAAACATCCCTAATGACTTTCCTAGGATTCTAGTCTTTGAAAAGGTTGAGTTATGTGTTTAAATAACATCTATTTCCACAGCCTACATGATAATATTCAAAATCTTAACAGAGATCCTATTGTTTACTTTTTCCCTGCTCCATCCATGATCTTACATGACTTAATATTAATTAACAATATATGGCAATTTCTTTGAGGAATGGGAGATAGGACAGCCAACAGGTGGGTACTAGAGGTATAAGAATACACTAAGGTAGGGTAGGAGCGATAGTATAGAGAGGGTTGAGAGATTGCCTCTTTTCCAATCTTGTCATCCCATATGGTTCCCCAAGCCTGCAAAGAGTAAATTATGAGTGCAAGCAATGAGTAACCCTCGAACATTGTCAGGAGTGGCCCCAAAACAAACAACACAAAGAATACCTAAGGACTGAAGAAATGGCTCAACACTCTGAGCACATATATTGTAGGTTTGAGGTTTGGATTTAATCCCTGGCCTTGCCTTTTCCACAAGCACTGAGTGAAAACTAGTTCCTGAGTACCTCTGTGTTGGAGCTGCAAAACTAACCAACAAAAGTACGTAGTTTGAAACCTAGAAGGTGTCTCCAGTTCTTGCTTTCTTACAACTTTTAAATTTGTGTTTCCCCTTTCAGTTCCCAAATTAGTTGACATGTTTTTACATATATATTATATTCAGGAAGGAAACTGGCATGATGTTAAATCAGATTGGGCACATGCTTTCAAGTGTTCTCCCAAGGTTGGATCCCTGGCATACTACATAATTCTCTGAACCAATCAGAAGTGAAACTTGAACACATTTCCAGTTATAAATCCTGAGAAAACCTGCATGGCTCACAGACAAAATCAACAACAACAAATTTATTAAAAAATAAAAAACCCTAAAAAAAAGTTTAAACAGTATACACAAGGACTTGAAAAATGCACATATAGGGGCGGGCGATGTGGCGCCAGAGGTAAGGTGTCTGCCTTGCAAGTGCTAGCCGAGGAAAGATCGCGACCACGGTTCAATCCCCCGGCATCCCATATGGTCCCCCCAAGCCAGGGGCGGTTTCTGAGCGCTTAGCCGGGAGTAGCCCCTGAGCATCAAACAGGTGTGGCCCGAAAAACAAAATAAAACAAAATTTTAAGAAAAATGCACATATGCATGCATAAATGTCTACATATATGAATATTACCACTTCATTTTTCTTCTAATTATATATTCTTCTGTAATTTGCTCTCTTTTCTTACAATGCATTGCTTTGACAGAGGAGAAAAAGTAATTCCTTTGTTATTCTTCTAATTTCTTGTTTGAAATTTCCCCCATGTAATAAAAGACAAATTAAATGGATAAAAAACATTGTGTTAAAAAGATCTAATAGAGTTCATCTTAATGACCTAAGTGTTTGTTTATTTTCTTCAAAATTTCATGAGTTGGGCAACATACCATCCAGCTAGTAGAAAGATGCTCCCCAAATTCATTCAACATGGAAATATTTTAAAGTGAAAAATTGGGCTGGACAAAGTTATTAGTTAAAGAGAAGAATTCAGGGAAGCCAATAGCTAAGAATGTGAAAGAATAGGTGGGGACTTGTTTATGTAGATTGGCTTACTTGTGCTGAACAGTAAATACTGATAATTGGCTTAGAATTCTCCATTTTGGAAAGACTGAAGCTTCAGTTTGGTTATGTATTAATCATTGGTGATTATATCCTGCATTACTTAATTTAGAATCTTTTATATTTTAATTGTTTTCTTCTTCATAATGTATACAGTTTGTAAGAGATACTCAAGACAGTTAAGTAAATCTCTGAAATAGATAAATTTACCCACTAAATGCTACCTAAATTTTACTTAAGATAAAGACAGTGAAGGTGATAAACCAATAAGGGAATGTTATTAGGAAACACACTCTAGTGTATGCTTTCTTTGCAAATTTAAAATTTTACTTTTATTTTTTTTCATAATATTTTCTAGATATCAGCAGTATTTTCATGGCAAAAAAAAAAAAAAAACAAAAACATGTGGAAAGTGCTCTTCTTTTCCTAAGAAAGACCTAAATTTCTTTCAGTTTTAGCAACTTACTTATGTCTGCAATATCCAAATGATATTAATGCAAACTAATAAATACTCACAAGGTACACTTTTTTTTGTGGTATTCTAATGTCTCTTTCACTTCAAAAAATACTCATGCATTATTATTTGGTTTGCTTTCAATATTTATGTAATAAAATCACTGTAAAACCTTTTATAATACCTACATTTCACCTCATTCTGGTTTAAGTTAATTGCATTGCTAAGTGTTATATCATTTGTAAATTCGGTGAACTATTCAGGACTATCTGCTTTGAGTGCAAACTTTTGGATTAATGACATTCTGATAACTAAAAAAAATGATAGTGCAGTTTAAATGTTAATTTTTTGTATTAAAGAGGCTTTTACTATGCTCAATTCCATGCATATTTAATTTTAATGTAGGAACTGGAATTGATCTCTCCAAAAGGGGTCAAATAAGCTTTTTGCCAATATGTAAAGAGAAGAACTTTTCAATTATCTACCACTTTGATATGCATAACCAAGTTAATGGAGGCTCTGACGGCTAAAGCAAAGCTTGTTCTTTTTTCCTTATCCATATGCTTGACCCTAATAAAGAAGTGACTATAGTTTGGGCTCCATCATAAGTTTATCTATAACCACATATGCTCCACTGTGCACAATCTCATCATGGCAGAAGGAGGGGAGCTGGTAAGGCCATGGGATGAGTCAGGGAACACTGAGGCAAGGGTTGAGAGAATTGTACATTAGAGTGGAGGCTGTGGTGTTAGAACGTTGTGGCATCAAATCCTATTAGTTGTAGTACTATATATCATGATGCCTTAAATAATATAATAAATAAGATGTAAATCATCATATCCCTTCCATACAAAGTTCTCCGTCTTTCTTCTTGCTGCTCTGCCCCACCTTAGCACAGTGCTTATTTGCAATTTATTCTTAGAACAAAGAGAAGTACTTATACATTGTGGCTCGCATATGTATGTCTCACTAAATTAATTTTTCCCTTGATAACTTTTCTGATGTTGTTAATTGCAATACAGTTTTAAAGGAACTAAGAGGGATAAAGGAAATTTTCTGCATTCTAACAAAATATTCTTCATGTCTTTCACATATGTGACTGGTGTTGTGTTTCATTCAAATGCTAGTTATTTTTGTCACAATTAGTAAATAGTTTGTATTATTAACTATACCTTTGATAAAAGAAGTTTGCAATATTTGTAACTTGTAATTATTAACTAATTTTTTTACTTTCAACAGCAAAGGATTTTTTAATTAAATGTGAGATTATTAAAATATTTAAGTTAAATATGTTTAAAATGAACACAAGTTTATGTAATATATATCATTTTTTTCATCTGTATTTGTTAGAAAATCTTTTCTAACTAGGGACCGGAGATATAGCAAGGCAGTAAGAGTTTGCCTTGCATGTAGCCGATCTAGGACAGATGATGTTTTGAATCCGCCATCCCATATTGTTCCCATGCAAGCCAAGAGTGATTTCTGAGCACAGAGCCAGGAGTAACCCCTGAGTGTCACTGGCTGTGACCCAAAAACCAAAATTTTTTTCTAAATAATAGATTAATATAAATTTATCTGCGATTTCTTTTTAGTTGTGTTTATTCACAAAGGAGTGTGTAAAATAACCCTTTGTATTTTTCTAATATTTTTAGAAGAGAAAAGGCAAGGTTTAATTATATTTATAAGGTGAGTTTACATTGTATAATATCTAACATAAATGGAACCTAGTGGGGCAGTAGAGTCTGTTTAAAAATAGAATGCTTGGGGGCATTGAGGAGAGAGGAAGTAGATTCATGTATCAAGGAGGAACAAAGTCTTTTATTTGAATGTTGTTCTGTTTTAATATTGATTTTCCATTGCAGGGTAAAGGGAAATTTTTCTTAGAGACCTAAAAAATAAATATAACCTAAATATAACAAGGGGGGGCATTTTTCCTGTATGTCCAGATTTGATCCCTGGCATCAAATATAGTCCTGTGATCACTGCTTGGAATGGGCAGTGAGCACAGAGCAAAGAGTAAGCTCTGAGCATAGATCTTATACCTCCCCAAAATTGTCTTTATGAGTATTTTCCTAGATCTGCAACTTTATTTTTTTATAGTTACACCTGTCACTCTCGAGTCCCTGGTGTGTTAGTTCGATATACTGAGTAGATAAGTATAAAAATCATTTCTGGATAAAAATATTTGTCTGAAATTTTTGGGGAGGGTGCTTCTATATTGAAACATTTTTCAGGATATACTTGGCGTATAAGACAACCCCCGATTTTCTGTTGACTTTCTTTTGTTTCAAAAGTCGTCTTATATGCTGGAAAATACAGTAAATATTACTGTAACTCCACTCAATAAAATTTCTATATTTATTATATACAAAATGTCTACATTTTTCTAAAACTACACTTTTTATTTCATGTGATTGCTTACTTTGTGAAAATTTTATGTATATACATATCTACTTTACATATATACATACATATACACTTTACTGAGTTCTGAGTCAAAACAACGATTTAAATATATGTGTAGTCAGGAAAATAAAAATATACCATAAATAGCTAAATAAATTTCCTATTTCAAATGAAACAAATAGGTTCATTTTAGATAGTAACATGAATCTCAGTGAAAGAATACCATAAATCAGATAATATGAAGTCACTGCACAGCAAAACATTTTGTTAAATGAAGTTTATTAAATCTACAAAAGTTGATGCCAGCTTTTGTTTTTTACAAAGAACTTATCCTTATCTCAACATGAGTACACTTTTCAAATTTCTTTTTATGTTATTCTAAACAAAATATTATTTCAATCGAAAATTTACATGGCTTTTGTTAGAGGTCAATAATTTATATAACTTTTTATGCATATTCAGCATCATTTACTCATTACAGTATTAATCATTTTTGTTAGAAATTATTTATTATATTTGCCTTCTTTGGAAAGCATTTATATATTGTAAATAAACTTTCATTTCAAATGCCTATATCCAGAATATAAATACATTTATATTTAGACTCTCTAAATATGTAAAAATATTTTGAGATAATTTAACTCTTTACAATGAACAAGTCTTATAAATTGACTTTTAATTTGATGAGGTCTTCCTTTATCTTTCCTTCTGGTGAAAAATCAGAAATAGAGTGACACATTAAATATGTAATCTCGGTTTTCAAGATGTACTTTAATTGTTCTATATAACTAGTAGTCAATTTTTCTCAACTTATTTTAGTATGAAAGTCTACTTATACCTTAATCAATACTGTAGTACATTTATTATCACTATTATTTTAGCATATTCCATATTATATATTTTATTATTACATTAAATGCATAACGTTAGATACTTGGCATTCTTATCTATGTGGCATAGTTTTGTATCTTCTATCATGGTTTTACTGTGATATTAGAATTGCTTATATTTGTATAGTACATTTCCATCATTTATTATAATCATTGACTTTTTCAATATGCTTTTTCAAAATTGAGATTATATTAAACTAAAAAATAAAACATAATATTCAATAGGCAGCATAAAAGTGAGAGGTATAAATTTTATAAAAATAAAAATCAAAATATTTTTATATAGGTAAGTAAGATTAGAAAAGTTCATATTAGGGAGAGAAAAGAAGAAAGGACAGTTTGTAAATTATTCTTTGGAACTGTTAACAATATCTGTTCTACCTCTTGACTAATTTTATACTGTTATAGGCTTTTGATCTTTTTTTCAGTGAAAGTACGAGTATCTGTGTGTTTTGGTTTTGGTTTTGAGGTCACACCCTGCAGCACTCTGGGGTTACTCCTGACAGCGTGGGTGGGGAGAGAGAGAGAGAGAGAGAGAGAGAGAGAGAGAGAGAGAGAGAGAGAGAGAGAGACAGAGACAGAGACAGAGAGACAGAGACAGAGACAGAGAGACAGAGAGACAGAGACAGACAGAGAGACAGAGACAGACAGAGAGGGAGAGGGAGAGGAACAGAGAGAGGGAGAGAGAGACAGAGAGAGAGAGAGAGAGAGAGAGAGAGAGAGAGAGAGAGAAAGAGAGAGAGGCAGAGATAGTGAAGCAAATTGGGATATGAGAAGGGTGCATGATATACATTGTATGATAAAGCCAACAATGAACAATTTTGAAACCACAGTGCTTCAGTAAAGCAATAAAATAAAATGTATACTTGGAGTGAGGGGCAGGAACATCCAACTGTTCTCAGGGTTTATTTCAGGCTCTGCATTTAGGAAGCTCTTTGGTGGTACTCAGGGAACAAAACATAATGTTGGTGATAGAACCCATTAACACCTTATCTACTGTGCTGTTTCTTCAGACCCCAAAAGTATACTTTTTATGCATTAGGATTTATCTCAGTATTTTCTTAGTGTGTGTGTCTTTGTGTGTGTGTGTGTGTGTTAACTCTGACCTATCCTTTGAACTTATTTATAACATCTCATCAGTTCCCTTGTTAAAAAGCAGTGTTTTACTTGTACTTACTTTTTTGGTTTTTTTTGTTTGTTTGTTTGTTTGTTTTGGGACAATATATGAAGGTCCTCGGGGATTACGCTGGAGGAGATGAGGAACCATGTAGGATTTCACCAAGTAAACACTGGTTAGCCTGCAAGACAGGCACCCTACCCACTGTTCTATGACTTAAGTCTTTGATTACTTCATTTTTATGAGTCATTATATTTTCGTTTTTAAAAAGTGCATTCATAAAACAAATTAAGTTTAATTATTCAATTACCACATAAAGTTGCTATTTATACATGAATTTCAAGTTGGATAATAAAGAACTTGTTTCAATAAAAAAGTATCTATATCACCTTTCATTCTGTGTTTGATATAAAATCTATACTGTGATTTGGCTTTATTACTTAATATAGTTTATAGCAATTGGTTAAGTATATTAATTTATTATTTAATAAGACATTTGGTAAGGAGTCCTGGTCATTGTTTGTGGTAAGATATTTTTTGTACTTAAATGCTATATACTTTGACACTAATGTAACCATTTTAACCAATCTATACATAATTATAAATAATAATAATAAAATATTGTAAACTATTAAAAAATTAAAGTTGTTGTAAGATAAATAAATGATTGCACTTATGTAAATTTCTAATTTGCATATGCAAATATGTGAGTTATTGTAAGAAAACATATATTTGACGAGCATAATTGCCTTTCCTAGTAACTTTTGTAACTAAACTATGACTTCTTATCAGAGTTAAGTAACTGGAATTATTAATACATATACTGTAGACCAGGGAATATATGTTGACCACAGATTCAAGCTAAGAAAGGCCAGAAGTAAAGGTGACCAACCACATTAATCTTTGTAATATTTCTCCTTAAAATCATCAGTGAAGAAAGGCATGCTCATTTCTAAAACTCCAATAATACGACCTTTACTATATACTTTACTGTTAGAAATACTTATACCTTTTCATTTAGACAATATTTTTTAATTTTCTAAATTCCATGATGCATACTTAATGTATTTGAATTATAATATGAAATTGTTAAGATATTTAACTTTTTGGGGCTGGCGAGATAGCATGGAGTTAGGGCATTTGCCTTTCATGCAGAAGGACTGTGGTTAGAATCCCAGCATCCCATATGGTCCCTCAAGCCTGCCAGGAGCGATTTCTGAGTGTAGAGCCAGGAGTAACCCCTGAGCACTGCCGAGTGTGACCCACCTCCCCACCAAAAAAAAAGATATTCAACTTTTTATTTTATCTGGTGAATGTATTTAAGCACACCAAATAAAAGATAATTTTTTTTCCCAATTGTTTTGTGAACTTACTTTGTGGATCCATTTTTCCTTGTTGTACTGAGTGAAATCAAAACCAAACATGTGTATTCTGATGGTTTTTTTTTTAGCTATTGAAACTTGCCTCAATACACAAGTACCAAAAACATCTTTTTTTTTTTTTTACAATTAATATGACCAGTATGTCTAATACTTATTAGGTGAATTATGTGACTGTAACCTCTTTTACAAACCTCACTTACCAAATAAGTAACCATTCTCATGAGTGTTAAGAAGGAAAGAAAAGTCACAGAATAACTACTCATTAAAATTGCGCTATGTTAGGCCACTTTGCTAATCAAAATTTCATGCCAATTATTTTGCTTCCTTGGGAAATTCTGGTACATCAAGTTAATCTGGGGGCACCAATTAATTAGTGTAGCAATCATGATAAATAATCTCTTGGGTTGCTGTGATAGTATAAATTTGTAAAACTTCGATTTACTTATGCTAACATCTTGTTCCTGACCATTTATTTGGGATTATTTTTCAAGAATATAGTGAGACATGTAATTAAAACCATAGATGCTGGAATCAGACTAACTAGATTTTTTATAATACCACTTTCAAGGTGAAAGAAAAAACAATTTTATATTTTGATCTATTTTTTATAAAAGTAATCAAATTATGCACATCAAATCTATGTTTAATAAAACTAGTGACAGAAATGTAAATAATAAAATTGAAATTGTAACTAATTATAGTTAAAATTTCAAGTTGCGTGCTCGCTTCGGCAGCACATATACTAAAATTGGAACGATACAGAGAAGATTAGCATGGCCCCTGCGCAAGGATGACATGCAAATTCGTGAAGCGTTCCATATTTAAAAAAAAAAAATTTCAAGTTACATGAATTTGGTAGAAATTAAATGCCTCTGTACATTTTAGACCAATTAATCATGGTACATACTTTTCAATATTTAGAATCTCACATACACAACATAAAGGTTTGGTACATACTGATAATAATTACATTAATTATAAAGAAAACTCACTTCTATTTTTTATTTATTAGATTTGTTATTTTTGAGTGAATTTGGGGCCATAAAATGCAGTGCTCAAGGCTTACTCCTGCTTTGTGGTACTTTTGAGATCATTTTCCAATTCCTTTTTTGTTTTTTTGTTTGTTTGTTTGTTTTTGGTTTTTGGGTCACATCTGGTGGCTCTCAGGGCTTGCTCCTGACTCTATGCTCAGAAATCGCTCCTGGCAGGCTCAGGGGACCATATGGAAACACCTTACCTCCATGCTATCTCTCCGACCTCATTTTCCAATTTCTTGAGTTGTGTAAACAAATTGTGGGTTGTTTCTTCCATTCTGACAAATGCTTGCAAAGCTTTGACCTTTCCTCTTAACACTGCTTTTAGTCTGTCCCAAAATCTTGGTAATTAATATATTCATTCTCATTTGTTTCCAGGAATCTTTCTATTTCCTCTCTGACATACTTGTTTTATTTTGTTGTTTGTTTTGGGGACACGCCCAGTGAATCTCAGGGCTTATTCCTGGCTATGTGCTCAGTAATCGCTTCTTTCTTGGGGGACCATATGAGGCACTGGGGATGGAACCCAGGTCCATCTGGATCAGTTACGTGCAAGGCAAAACACCCTGCCGCTGTGGTATCACTCCAGCTCATGACATACTTGTTCAATAATGATCTATTTCATTTTCAGGTGTTTGTGTTAATTTCTCCATTTCTTTTTGTGATTAATGTCTATTTTCATTGCTTTATGGTTTGAGAAGGCAGTCAGTCAGTATGATTTATTTCCTCTTGATTGTGGAAATATGTTCTGTGATCTAGCATTCTGAGAATCTCATGTGCACTAGAGAAGATAATTTATTTGTCTTTTTACTTTTAAGGTGTCTACTAAAAAAATGGCTAGAGTTTCTACTGAATGTTTATTCAATACCAACCATGTTCTTCATTTTTTAAACCTGAATTTACCATGTCCCTACATTTTCTTGGAGCAAGTAATATGAATTAATATGTTTTGTCCCTGCTAAAGGACAATATGGGGAATGGGTGGGACAATGGGGTAATTTTTGGAAGGAAGATCACACTGTAGAATGAATTGCTGTTGGAACATTTTATCTGAAACAAATATATTATGAATAATTTTGTAAATTACTGTTTTAATGAGCATAAAATTAATAGCTTTACAATTTTCAACTATCTTCTGGAATCTGCCTCTTTCATGTAAAATATTTGGTCAATGACTTTTATTTCTAAAGTTCTGAAAACAATTTTTTTATTTTTCCTTTTAGTATCTATTTTAAAAGCAACTTGATTTCTTTTCTTCCTGTTATCTTGCATAGGTTCTTTATGTATTTTGAACATCAATGCTTTGTTAGCTGTATAATGTTAAAAAAAATCTAACCAATTCATAAATTATCTTCATTACTCTTGTAGTTTCTTTGACTATACACTATTTTATTCTAGTTTCATTTGTTTACTCTTGCTTTTTTTTTTTTTACCAATAAGCTCCAGATTTCTCACCTATGGTGGTATTTTGTTGTAAGTCACTTATGTTTTCTTGTGCACATTTTATGACTTGAAGTTTAATATCCAGAACTCTATATCCAGTTAAATTTTTATGTACAATGTTACCCAGTTATCTTATTCCCTAAGTGTGTGTTCTCCATTTTCCCAATTCCATTTGTTGAATAGACTTTCTTTTCTTTGCTTTAAGGTCTTGGTTCTTTTATCATAGATTAGTTGGTCCAATCTATTCAACTCTTTTGGTTTCTGGATAAGTTTGTTCTAATACAATGGCATTTTATTTTTATTTAATTTTTATTATTTTCTTTAATAATATATTAAATAATATATTTAGTTAAGCACCATGATTACTAACATATCTGTAGTTTGGTTTCAGTCATAAAAAAAAAAACACCCAACCTTCAATAGTGCAACATTCCCACCATGTAGAATGCCTGTCTCGAATAGCATGGTATTATAATGAATATATTTTTTAATATAATAGAAAGTCAGAAAACAATGTAGCTAGAGTCCCATGAAGGTAAACCCAAAGTCTTTCTATCCTCCTATTCCTTAGTACTTAGATACAGATAAATAGTATTTAGATTTAATTCATGGTAAATTATAGCTTAATTAAAATACTGATGAAATTTATGCTTCATCCATGAAGTTTACAGTTTCTGAATACTAATAAAAGCAGAAGATTATTATTTAATGTAATTGAGAAATGATTATACAACTCTTAAGAGAATTTTACTCGTTATTTTGACTTCATATAAACTTAAGTATACTTTTTAATTAATTTTTACTTTATGGCTTTATGTGAGAAATTTTTCAACTTCCTTTTGGATTTAATTGATTTTTTTTAAAAAATATTACAATTCTGTATCTCTTTACAAAGTTTTAAAAGGTTAATCGTATCAGAATATATTTTGCTGTGATCTTAACATTGGTTGTAAACAACTAATAAATTAGTCTACACCAGAAGGATAATAATATACATTATTTTACTAAACAATAAATAATTATAAAACAATTTAATTTAAATGCTTCTGTAGTAGAAAATATTTAGACATTAACTTGTAGAATTGTAATGTGCTCTTCTTTGTAAATGCTAAAGATTTTTTTTGTTTGTTTGTTTTGCTTTTTGGGCCACACCCTGTGAAGCTCAGGGGCTACTCCTGGCTATGTGCTCAGAAATCGCTCCTGACTTAAAGGACCATATGGGACGCAGCGGGATGGAACCGTGGTCCTTCCTAGGTCAGCTGAGTGCAAGGCAAACACCCTACAGCTGTGCTATTGCTCAGGCCCCAAAAATTCCTTTTAAATGAAAAAAATAACTAATGTAGCTATCTAAGAAACTTTCACACCGTGTGTTTTTAAATTTACCCACTTTTTACCCCAACTGTCTGGAACTTCTGATTAGGCATATATCAGACTTTTGTGACAAATAATTTATGGATACAAGTATAAGAACAAAAGGATATGCAAATATAGGTTGACAAAATAAACCTTTTTGATCCTGAAAAATTATTTTTCTTTAGATAATGAATAAATGTTTTCTTATTTTTTGAGTACAGATTGAGCACTACTTAATAAAATATACATTCTTATACATAAAAGTATAAACTTGCATCAATTTTTTACAAAATGTCCTTTCAAATAAGAAATATTATCTTTCATTAAATTTACTTTTATAGCAGATTTGTAGAGAATCATTAGTTTTATCCTTTGATGAGACTTAGTAGGTCCTTTAAGAAAACTTTATGCCATTAACTATTCTGGACATTTTGATACAATGAAAAGACAGCTTTGAATACACAAGCACGCTATTATTTTGTGATTTAATTGGCATTTTACAATTTATTCATAGGCTGGGAAAACACATTAAATACAATTAATATATGAAACTGACAAAATCATTATAAAGATTAAACAATTAACCAATATAGTTGCATTACAAAAATTTGCTTAAGGGGCCAGAGAAATAGCACAGCATGTAGGTTGTTTGCCTTGCAAGAGGTCGAACTGAGTTTAATACCCAGAATCTCATATGGCCCCCCAGGCATTCAAAGACTAACTTCCTAGTGCAGAGCTAGGAGTAACCCCTGAGTCTTGCCTGGTGTGGACTCAAAACAAACAAAAAGAATCAAAATAAACTTTAGTTTATGTACCTCTCTATTTATTAAGTCTTCTTGCATAATTAGCTTTTTTGTATGTTTGGTTATTTGTTTTGTTTTTTGGGCCACACCAGTTTATGCTCAGTGGTTCCTCCTGGCTTTGTGCTCAGAAATCACTTCTGTTTTGCGGAACCATATGGGATGCTGAGGGATCGAACCACAGTATGTCCTAGGATAGCATGGGCAAGGCAGAGGCCTTACTGCTTGTGCCACTGCGCTGGCCCATAATTAGCTTTTTTAAAATACATTTTTCATAATTTTTAATGCTGCTATTCTGATATATTGCAGCCAAGACATTAACCATTTACAGTTAATCAAGATTCCTGAGTTTTCTTAGTTTTTATGCTGGAATTTTTTTATTGTGATATCAAGGTAAATGTCCTTAATTGCTGAATACTACCTTAGGGTTCAAGTTAACATAGACTCATGAAGTAAAATCATACTTGTTATATTACTGATAAAAATGTTGAGGCTCACTTTTCTTTAAAATTATAGTTGAAATGAGTCAGTCAAACGTTTTTTTTTCTTTGTTCTGTTTTTGGCCACACTCAATGGTGATCATAATTACTCCTATATTTGTATTCACAGATACTCCTGACAGGCATTGGGGACCAATGAGGTTGCCCTAGATCTAGCTCAGATGAGCCTTGTGCAATGCAAGCTCTCTAGTCTATACCATCACTCACTCAGCATACTGGACTTACTTAACTTATATAAATTGACTGAAATCCTGCCTGGTAGTTAATGTATCGTCTTGTTTCCTGTAGTTCATGGCAATGTTGGTTTTTTTTTAATATTTTTTGTAGTATTTCTTTATAATAACTATAAATAAAGTGAAAAAAAAAAGAAATTATTCCTGGCAACCACAAAGTATCAAAGTATCATCTGGGATGCTGGGGACTGAACCCAGGTAGCTCTAATCATTAAACTAACATTCAGGTCCCACGTCTTATTTTCTTAGGATCACTATAAAAATATATGGTTATGGTGACATTGTAAAACACTAGACATACACTATTTTATATTTTAAGATGTCTTTAGTCTACAATTAAAATATCAGTAGGTTAATATCTCTTCTTAGAGTGACCAGAGAAGAATGATCCTTTGCATTATTGAACTTCTGCAGATTCTTGGTATCATTTAGTATTCCTTTGTGTGTGGCAGTATCAGTTTGTTCTGCTGCCCTCATATTATATATATTTCCTATGTCTGACTTTACATTAAATTTTTATTTTGCTTCTCTGACAGTTCAAGTTTTCTACAAACTAATATTCAGTCTAGGAATGTCTTTAATCCAACATACAATTGAATGATTATATCTGCAACTACCTTTATTTCAAGTGCAATAACATTCTTTTACTCTAAGTTGACAAGAATAGGACATATTATCTACTAGTATATATTTTTACTGGTAATCTAGCTCATATGATATACACAGACCCGATATATGTGAGACCCTAGTGGCACCTAGACATTATTAAGTATGAGCACCAAATTAACCTATCCAGTCAGCAGTAGTGGCTAAACATTGCTGGAAGTAGTCATGTATTCAAGGCCTCTGTCTAAATGAAGCAAACTAAATAATACTATAAGTTATTATATAGTTACTAAAATATAATAAAGTAGCAAATAAATAAAATTCATTTTATATGTAATAATAAATATTGTGCTCTTAGGAACTGAAATTAATAATAAATTAATGATAATTAATGATAAATTAATGATAATCTTTGCAATAATTATTTTAACCTAAAAATGTATATTCCCATACAGTTGAAAAATCATCAAAGATTTAGTAAGATCAATCCATTACATAGTGTGAATTTCCCTTTCGATATTATCTTTCCCTTTTTTCAGTTCATTCCCTATTGTGGATAATAAAGACAGATATTTTACAATACACTATGGTTTCTTTGTTTATGTAGTTTTCACTAAATATAGTATGTTATTATTTCCTATTTTAAATATATTATATGTAACTACTATTTCCATGTAAAAAAACTCCTTTTCAAAGAGTTGGTACATTTTTAGATACTGAATGTTTCATGGTGTCCCAAGTGAGGTAAATCCATTTGTTTTTCTCTCTGTTATTATCAAAGATATAATTTTTTTCAATAAATCATTTTTGTATAAATGACTAAATCAATCAAAATAAAAGTATTGACAAACAGTAAACAGATCAGAAAATATAGCTGCCTCTCATTACTTGATCTTCAATGTCAACAGACAATTAGCTACAGTGTCAGAAATGAAAGAAAATTAGTGTTTATTGACCATTTTATTCTTTAATAACTAAACATAACAAATGTAAAGCAATTTATAGGATCTACATTATACTCCAAAATGTAAAATGAAAAATGTCAGTTAACAAGAATCATTTCTTAATATTCAGCTTACATTTGTTTTTTAAATAATATTACTTTTTCTATATACAGTAGAATAACTAACAGAAACAAAAATATGGGCATATAGCACCCTGATATGATGTAGAGATAAAGAAAAAATTATTATCTGCTGTAGAATATTAAATAATATCATTATCGAAGTTCTTTGAGAAGTACTCATAATATAATAGGCTGTAGCTTTCCTATAATTTAGATTTCAGTTTCATTCCAAGCTTCTTAGAGATCAAATAAAAAATAAATCAGATCAATTTCATAATTTACAACATCCATGATAAAAAAAAAGGCAAGTTACTCAGGAGAAGTGCAATTATCCTACCACTAAAACTGGGAACAAATTTCTCCCAAGGGTCATCATAAAACAGATACTGTAAAATATAATGAAATATGCCTTCACATATCTTTATGATAGACAGCACTGAGTTTCATACAGCTGAGATTTTATGGAATACTTTTACCATATACTAATAAATTCTACTGAATTCTGTGTGTAGTTTAATAGAATCACAGATTTTTGAGTAGTTGGAAAAAATCATTAAAATTTCCTTTGAGGGGCCGGAGAGATAGCATGGAGGTAAGGCATTTGCCTTTCATGCAGAAGGTCATCAGTTCGAATCCCGGCATCCCATATGGTCCCCCGAGCCTGCCAGGAGCGATTTCTGAGCATGAAGCCAGGAGTAACCCCTGAGCGCTGCCAGGTGTGACCCAAAAAACAAAAAAAAACAAAACAAAATTTCCTTTGGAATTGGACAGAATAGATAGGTAGAGTACTTGCCTTGCACAGATTAACCAGAAGTTGATCCTTGGCATCCAACATGGCATCCTGATTCTCACAGGAGTGATCCATCAGCACAGTTAGGAGTTGCCTTAAAAAATGCTTCAGAAAGCGTCCTTTTAGTGTATTTCTTTAGAGAAACTAGGTTATACTAAATTTCAGAACACTGTTTACTCCATAAATAGTTACCATGCATCTTTATCTTACATCACAGTTAGGCAGCTAAGAAGCACAGAAAAAAAAGTTTTTTTTTTTATGAAGTCAGCAGAAATGTGATGCCAGTTATTAAGTATATAAAATTATAACAGATGATCTGGAAAAAAAGTAAGTTACCATTCTCTTATGAAAATCTGTAGTTCAAAACTTGGTTTTGTGTTCAAGAATGTACTCTCAACATGGCTCAATTTCTTATGAAGCAGATTATAATCTTCTCTGACATATCGAATAATAGACATTTTCTGACTGTCTTACATTTTTGCATACATATAATGGCTCTTTGTGTGAATGGGATGTATTCTCTCAGCTTTTTATCTACATATATAATCTTTATATGTTATAAATATTATAAGGTCCTGTTAGGGTCACTACAATGACAGTGGATTTAAAATAATTATCAGGGAAAAAGAAAGAGGAGAAGGAGGAAGAGGAGGAGGAAGAAGATATTAAGAAAAAGAAAGAGAAGGAGAAAAAGCAGAAGAAGAAGAAGAAGAAGAAGAAGAAGTAGAAGAAGAAGAAGAAGAAGAAGAAGAAGAAGAAGAAGAAGAAGAAGAAGAAGAAGAAGAAGAAGAAGAAGAAGAAGAAGAAGAAGACAAAGAAGGATGAGGAGGAGGAAGATGATGATTAAGAAAAAGAAAGAGAAGAAGCAAAAGCAGAAGAAGAAGAAGAAGAAGCAGAAGAAGAAGAAGAAGAAGAAGAAGAAGAAGAAGAAAAGAAGAAGAAGAAGGAGAAGAACAAGAACAAGAACAAGAAGAACAAGAACAAGAAGAAGCAGAAAGAAGCAGAAGAAACAGAAGAAGAAAAGGAAGAAGAGGAAGAAGACAGTAGTGTACTAGTTTGTACTAGTGTTAAAAAATCTATTAAAAAAAAACAAAGATCAGTGCTACATGTAGCTTCAATTATGTATTATCTAACTGCTCTATTTTACGATCTAAAAAGACAACTGTTCAAAAAGAGTACAGTCAGTAAAGCACTTGTCTTGCATATGAAGGAACTAAATTTGCTGGTCTGAGTCCTGAGATCAAAGCTAAGAGTAAGTCCTATGCACAAAAGTGTATGGCTTCCAAAATAGCTACAAAAACAACACTAAGAAATATCAAAGTCTTTTTTATTTTAACTTTAAGATTGTGACAGATATATCTACATGCTCTGAAAATTAACCTAAAGATTGGTAACTGTTGTCTCACAGCTATAAGTATCACATACTCTTTAAGTATAGTGAATATGTAGGCAAAGGGAAATTTCTGGAGAGGTCAAGAATATTCATACACAATGAGGAGAGTTCAAGGGAGTCTTAGAAGATCACTATCAGAAGAAAAATGTGGTGATTTGAAAATAATTGTAACAGTGGAATAAAGGAAGACATGTTTATAAAGTAGCATAAAAATATTGAAAGCAAATAATTTGGGGTACTGGGTAAAAATAATGAAATAAAATCTTAAAGTCTAAAAGACGTTAGATCATAAGAGACCAACTAAGAAATTTGACTAAACTACAAGAGATTCTAAAAATAAAATAAGACAAAACTTTAGAACAATTATATAAACAAATTTATGTTTTAGAAATACTATTCTAGAAAGCTTATACAGGATACAGTTAAGAAGTAAAGAATAAATTCAGACTGAGTAATTACACTCTAGCAGCAACCAGAAAGAAGAATATAAACAGGAATCTGAGTTAACTGAAAAATTGTTGAAAAGGCTTGAATGATAATAAAAGAATGAAACTATTGAATATTGTGAATTAAATGACATCTTTAATTTTTCTTTCCTAATAAACACAAATGGTACTTCTTTGATTCCATTCCTACTTTCTTATTCATGTACATGTAGTCCACACTTAAGAATTTTTGTAATACTACCTTTTTATTTTCATATTCACCAAACTTTACATAGCTTATCACTTGAAACTTGCACATTTAATCACTTAGTACATTCTGCCTGCATAACAAAACTCAACATTATAATCCTCCAGTTATTACAAGATCTGTGCTGTCTTGGATACATTTACACTTCAATTACAATTACAATGCTTTCATCTTAACAGCTTCTAGTTTCTGAAGGATTAAGGCTCAAGGATTATGTTATAATGAGAACAAAGGTTATTGACTGCTTCTCTCATTTCTTTTCGGGATGCATTGCTAGTTAAATAAAAGTGAATCCAAATTTATGCCAAGATGTTTTCTCCCTGCAGGAGAACATAATGGAAGTTATGAGAAATCAAGAATTTTTGCTCCTTCCTGCTGAGGAGCTTCATAAACTCCTGGCCAGTGATGATGTAAATGTTCCTGATGAAGAAACCATCTTCCATGCATTAATGATGTGGGTCAAATATGACACGCAGAGGAGATGCAATGACTTGAGTATGCTTCTTGCCTTTATAAGGCTTCCACTCCTTCCACCGCAGGTAAGTACGGCATGGTTTCTGCTAGAAAATAGCTATGATATGCTGAAAAATAATATATTAAAAATTCATCTCATCATGCTTATTACTATTTATTTACTTTTAAAAGTTTCTTTTTTTACCAAATACTTTATTTGAGAAAAGAAAGAGGAGGATTTGTACCACATCCAGAATTGCTCATAGGTTATTCCTGAACCAGTGCTAAGGAGTAATCCCAAGTGATGTTGAAAAGCAAAATAGACTGCCAGGACTTTCAACCTGGATGACAGTATTTAAGTCACATGCAGACTATTTTACCTCTTGTGATATTTATCTGGTCCTCACGTTTATTTATTTATTTATTTATTTATTTATTTATTTATTTATTTATTTATTTATTTATTTATTTATTGGTTTGGGGTTATACCCGGCTGCACTTAGGTGTTACTCTTGGCTCTGTGCTCAGAAATTGGTCCTGGCAGGCTCAAGGGACCATACAAGATGCCAGAGATTGAAGTCAGGCCTGTCCTGGGTCAGCCATGTGCAAGGCAAGTGCAAGGCAAATGCTCTACTGCTGTGCTATCACTCGGGTTCCCAACTTTTATTTTTAAAGTACACTTGAAACTGGTAATTGATGGGTTATAGGTCATGCAACATGTTTGATCTATCACTTATTGACTTATTGTCATGTGACTATGAAAATGTCCATCAAATCTGATATTTATTGCCTTGTGTTGGAAATAAAATCAGGTTACCACAGAAAGTTTTCTGAACAGCAAGCTAGTTAAGACAAGTGCCAAAACTTAATGCATAAAAACATGTTTTAAATATTTAAATACTTATTTCTCTGCTTTCCTATTTTGAAGATTGATCAATCCATCTACTTATCATATATGCATCTATTAACTATACATAATAAATCTGAATACATGACATAATCATATACTATTTTCTGATTAATATATGTAGTTCCTGTCCATTAGCTGTGCATTATTTAAAACTTATATATATTATTCCATACCTCTCTAGAAGTATAAGGCAGAATATTGGGCGGTAATGTACAATTGCAATGATGGAATATGATAATTGGGACTAGGAGCAAACAGTAAGCAAGGGAAACAGCTACCTCATTTCATTGCTGATTGTGTAGATATGTAATTAATTCATAAAGCTAGCAGGGGCACAGAGGGATAGCTGAGTGGGCTGAAATACTTGCTCTGCATGTAATAAACCTGGATTAGATCTCAGGCACTTCAGAATCTCCTGAGCAGTGTTTGGAAATATCCCTGAGGATCAAGCCTGGAGCATACCTATATGTTGATGAATGTGGCCCTAGAATTAAAAATAAACTCCTAAAAAATTTAAAGTTAGAGCATAAATTCACTCATATCATTTTCCTTAATTTTGAATCATGTCTTTAAATTGTGCTGTTTCATAATCACATTTGCATTGTTAAATTAAGTTGTCTGGTATTTTTTGACTAACTGAAAACAAGTTTTACAGATAATTTAATATTTAAAGTAATAGATAAAATTGTATGAATTTACATTTTACATGAGGCTACGTGTATGTATAATATCTGATCTTTTAATTTTGTACAAAATTATTCTATATATTGCTAAACACATAATCTGGGGAATTAGTTGTTCAAAGAAAAGTGATAAGGAAGTGTGATGTATTTTTTATCAACAAGTGAAGAAGGAGAAGCTATTTTTATAAAAAAGAAAGCAAGTTTGAGGCCTAAAAGATAATATAGAGAATAGGGAGATTGTTATGGTTCAATTTCTTCATCACAGGATTCCCTAAATCCTATGTACAGGTGTGATCCTGTGTGCAGAGGCAGGAAACACCACTTAATACCGCCCTGTGAGGTCTCAAAACAAAATAAAAATAAATTACATAAATTAAAATTTTAAAACAAGTAAAAGCTTAAGTATAATAATTTTATTTCAGCAAGATGATAAAATAAGTGTTAGAATAAAAAGATTTCCTATATGTTCTGTTAAACAAACTTTCAGAACGTTTCTTAATCCCAAACACCTACAAAAGGAAGAGATGCCATTACTTCCATACTCAAACACAGAACTTTTGAAGTCTAGCCCAAAAGGTTTTTAACTACAGGCGAAGCTTATGATGTCAAATAAAATTGACCAATTCATCATTAGTGAAAAAAAAAGATAGAGCGTAATTAGAAAATAATAAATGCTTTAACATTGGCTCTGCACATCCATTACTCACAGACATATTTATTTGGTGAGTAAATGTTGTCTTATTTGTTTTCTTTATTGGGTAATAGTGAAATATCTTGGATATAAAAGATCTATGGTTTTCAAATATAGTTTAATGGGCCCAAGTGCGCACTTTGCATGCAGAAGGTTCAGGTCCAATCACTGGCATCAATTCCCCAAGTACCTCTAAGAATAATTCTTTTTACTGCTTTGGGGCATACATTCTGACCTAATTCTTAAAAGTGAATACAGAAAGTTAAAAATTTATACAAAAAGATCAATAAAGGGAGACAAGTAGATAGAATAAGAATAGGAATTATCGTTATTTGATCTTTATTTTTTCAGAGGTATAATTTGTTATAGTATTTAATGTCTATAATATTCCTGTAGAGTAAATATTACTATTTGAAAAAAATAATATAAATTAGAAATTACATTATATTTTTCTATTGGATTTTGAAAATCAAATAGTAATTTAGTTATACATAACATAAATGTGATGATTCTATGATGAAATAGTACAGTTAATTTATTCTATTTGATTCATTTTTACATGTGAGTGTGTAGCAAATGTCCTAGTAAGGTTTTTATTGTTAATGAGAATAACTTATTTAGAGTATCTTGACTCAAAATACTAAATATCACTAAAATTGAAAAACCTGTTTTTCTTTTATAGTTATACTAATAAATATTAACCATCACATAATTTTAATGTCATAGAGTGAAACAATGCTGCTCTTAAAAAGAAAAACAAAGTTGGGGCTGGAGCGATAGCACAGAGGTAAGGCTCAGGCCTTGCACCTGGCTGACCTAGGACCGACCAGGGTTTGTTTCCTGGCATCCCATATGGTCCTCAAGCCTGCCAGGAGCAACTTCTGAGCTTAGATCCAGAAATAACCGCTGAGCGCTGCTGGATGTGATTCCCCACAAAAAGAAAAACAAAGTTATGCGCGAGAAAGTTAGTACAGTGGGAAGGGCACTCACCTTTTTTGAAGCTCCCAGAATTGATTCTTATTACCATATTATGGACCCTGAACACTGTAAGGAGTGTTCTTTAAGCACAAAGCCAGAAGTAAACCCTAAACACAATTAGCTGTGGCAAAAAGCTCCTCCCACTGCTAACAATATTTTCTTCTAACACACTCAGAAGTTCTCAGGACTTACTTTGTACTCTGATCAATCCTAATGGGACTTGGGGGACCATATGTGAAAATTGAACTCTAGTAGGCCATGTGTAAAGCAAATGACCTACCCTCTACATTCACTCTGGCCCCAAAAGCTAATAATAAAATAAAAAGGCAACATTCATCTAATAATTAGAGGTTTACTTTCTAAATAAATTAGTACTTAGGTTATTTTTTTAAAAGTTAACTTGTTAAAATGATTTTGTCTATCTACAAATTTGTTTTTAGAGATATAAATCAGAGATCTTGATGAGTGAAAATATTTTAAGGCAGCCATGATTTGCTTATACTATTATTCAGCAAAACTAACAATATGCTAACAAAAGCATTAGTAGAAAACATAAAATAGGCTTAGAGGTTTTTAGATCTTCATATAATTTTTAGAAAGAAATTTCCAGGATTAAATTAAACTAAATGATTTGTAAACATTTTTATAACTACTACACAGTTATATGTTTACAATATTCTTAGATGCACATTTTTAAAAATAGTTTAAATAAATATGATAACAAAGAATTTGTTAGAAAAAAGAGCATATAGAATGATTATTTAGTGCAAAATATCAGTTTTGCATAACAGTAATAGTTTATTCTTATAATTATGAGACTTTCACCAGCAAATAGATTCGAAGTCAATAATTTCTCAAAATCTACTTTCTTATGACTTTTCATTACTAGATTCATTGTGTATGTTAGCTATTTTTAATTCACAAGAAAAACATTCTGACATATATATAATAAAGCTTATTTAATTTTATTGCTTATATTTTAAAAATTCTTTCAACATGAAACAAAGAATATTTTATTCTGCAAAAAGTGATATTCCTTAATACTAGATTCACAGTACCTCTAATTTTAAATACTTTAAAGGATTATCTTTGTAACCTTTGCATGAACATTTATTTATTAAGTATGCAATTTAAAAATGCACATGAGAATCAAAGTTTTGATGTGTTATTTTCTGTTGATTGACTTAGAAAATTAAATGAATGCAATCCTATAGACTATCATGTCAAAGGTCTTTAGGGAAATTTAGTTTTATTACAGTCAGATATTATTCAGAAGATTATAGCTTCATAGATAAACTGCTTTGTGTCTTGAAACTATTATAGTACTTCTCTTTTTATTCTAAAAGAAAAAAATATTATAATTTTCTAATACATATTGATTTTTAAAGGAAATATAAGAAATGTATATATGTTTGGGGATTTAAAATATTCATATTTTTAGAAAAATATAAAATAAAAATGTTCTAATGTGTGACAAAGTATTTTCTAGCACTTAGGAACAGGGTTTATTTAACAAAAAATATTATAAGTAGATCTAAAAGCTTAATATAAGAAAATAGATCCTTCTCTCTTGTAAGAATTAATCTTTTAAATGCAGAGCTATAAATATTTTAAAATATTTTATGGGAATAACAATGAGAAATGAGAAGTATTTAACTTTCTACTTCACTGGAAATATGACAGCTGATCAGATATCAGACAGTATTGTCTACAAAAATTACAACCATACTAAAAAAATAAAAGGAAAAAAATAATTTAAAATTCAAGCAAACTGACAATAATCAAATAAATACAAAAAGTATTTAAATAAAATTTCTATTTATGCAGAGTCGAGTACACTTTTATGTAATTTTTGTTTAATTTTCTTCTCCATAGCCATAAACAATCACATATAAATAGAAAAGATCTTCAGGTTTGTTAGTATATATATTCACTGATGGTGTATTATATATTTTATCTGTAAAATCAAAATGATTTTTCAGTTTGAAATAATTAGTATTTGAGAAGGATGGAGATTTTGTGGCGCTGGAGGTAAGTGTCTGCCTTGCAAGCGCTAGCCAAGGAAGGACCGCGGTTCAATCCCCCGGCGTCCCATATGGTCCCCCCAAGCCAGGGGCGATTTCTGAGCACATAGCCAGGAGTAACCCCTGAACGTCAAATGGGTGTGGCCCAAAAACCAAAAAAAAAAATTAAGAATGAATATTTTAGAGACACAATATTATGTGCCACACTTATTATCAGTGCTGCTACCATTTCACCTCACCTGGTCCTCCCTTTTCATCATTACTTCACAACCCTTGGATAGTAGTGAAGAATTTGTTTTCATCAAAAACTCATAAAAACTTGTGATAGATATAAACAAATTAAGCATATTAATGTGGTGCATTAATACCTTTTCTTATTTGTTTTTCCTTTTGGGGACATGCCCGGGATTGCTTATTTGTTTACTCCCCACTCATAACTCAGAAATCATTCCTGGCAATGCTTAAGGGACAATTTAGAATGTAAGCTTCTCATTCTGCAAACAAGGTGTTATCTTTTTTGGTCAAAATCCTGAGACCAATTCCTTACAAGCCACAACTTTACTGTCTCCAGAATACTTCTATGATACTATTTTCTTTCTCTTTGTCTCTTTCATCTTCTCCCACTCTATTACTGTGTGTCTCCCTGTTTCTGTCTCTTTCTCACTCTATCATTTTCACCATGATTCTTTGAACCAGAGTGCACAGGTAAAGAAAGTTTGAAAATATGTGGTCCACTATTTTGAGTCTAACTAAGTCTTTGGATCAGTATGCAAGAAAGGCACTCTAGCCAATCTTGGTATTAGGTGTTGTGAAATGCCAAAGGGTGAGGAAGTTGTGTTAATAACAGGATTTCCAAAGGTAAACAATAATGTAGTGGAATAAATTGGATATAGATAATTGAAGACATAAATAATACCATAAAACAACTAAAATTAGTCTGTTTCTCTTATTGCTGCACATTGGCAATTTAAACAATACCATTCCTATCTGCTGATTAGAACAGCTCCTGCAAACTTTTATTTTTGTAACCTACTGCCTAGATGTTATTTTCTCTTATCATTGTAAAAGTAACTCTCCTTAAGCTATATTTTAACCTTAAATGTGTCCTACTCTTATCACTTTTATATACTATTTTCTTGTTTATTTGGAGTTTGTTGTTTATCTTGTTCATTAAAACTGTATTTTTACAAACCAGACAGGTTCCCAAGTACTAAATTTTCTGGCAGTTAGTACTATTTGTTAAACAATAAATATAAGCTTTATTTTAGGGTTTAGAAATTTTAGATTTATTTCTTTGCATTTATATGTTGATAAGTGATTTTTATGAAATATGAGCAAAATCTCTGAATTATGTTTCTAGTTTGTAGCAAACAGCAAATACTAGATTAAAAATCTCTCATATACATTTATTGAATTTTGTCAACCAATATTTTAAAAAATACTTTATTGGATTTATAATGGAGAGAACATACATATAAAAAAGTATTTAAAAACTAATCCTCTTGTTCTATTAGATATATTATTAATATATAATGAATAGCCCTTTATTGCCTAAATTATTGGTGTATTTATAAACAAATTGATTACAAAATACTTTATAATTTTATTTTATTTAAACCACTGAGATTCACACAGTCCTTCATAGTTTAATTTCAGATATACAGTAAATCTAGACCATTCTGATTGTTCTTTTCAATTGCAGTTGTTGCAGTCAGATTTCTGTAATTAGAGATCTTGATTTTTACACAGATCCTATGTTGAAGTCAAGTTGCCACAGGGTGTCTTCTGGTTTCATCTCACCATTAGGAGGTGATAGAGGAAAATATGCCCTGAAAGCAAGTTGCTGCTGTTTCCAAGGCATAAAGGTGTCATAAGAAACCGCTCTGGAGTAAGTCAGTGCCAAGGCAGCATTTGTGCCTTCCCAGGTATAAGTTTGATTTCTGATGCTGGTGCAGATAAACATTTTAGTTATAAAGATGGGGTCCAATATTGAAGAGTGAATAGCTGATGTCAAATTAAATGACAATGTCATTCAATGATGTCAATTGAATGACTTGAATAAGTCAAGTAATTGTGACAAAAGTTCAGGGTAAATGGTCCCACTGTAATGTACAATGTATGAGTTCCTATCCATATAGATGAGAAATTTTTTTCTGTACATAGTATTTTCTCCATTCTAATGTGCTTATGCAAGAAGGGACAATGCCTCATGATACTACTGGTGCATATGGAAATAAAAATAACAAACTAAACAAACCCGATAATATGGATCTAACATGAACTTAGAACCCAAGAAAATCTTATCTACTAGAATTTTCTACTAAACAAATACAAAAAGTAAATGGGGGAAACTGCCTCTACATAAGAAGATAGATGGTAATAGTTATACCTTTAAAGGAAATATATATATCTAAAGATATATATGCAGGAAATGTACATATACTCATTAAGTCTTTTGAAAAAGTCTGGGGGTGAATAAAATCCAGAGCATATCTTCAGCCTGTGACATGGTCGTGTGGAATCTGAAAAGTAGCTCCCAGTAGCTGGGTGTTTCTCAAAAACCAAATCTGGTAGCAAGCAATAGTCCACAGTGAAGGGAGGAAGGAGAAAAAGACCCACCAAGAGCAAATCATTAACACTGGTGGTGGCATCTTCTTCCTGGGCTCTGTCTGGCAAGGCAATCTGTGAAACTGTCCTTTAGCTTTGGGAGATGTTTGAGGTAGGAAGAACATTCCAGTTCCTGATGAGTTAAGATCTAAGGGTAAAGGGTTAAATAGGGAGAAATAACAAGGGTGATAGAGGGGCTGGCGTGGTAGCACAGTGGTAGGGCGTTTGCTTTGAAAGTGGCTGTCCCAGGATGGACCTGGGTTCTATCCCTGACATTCCATATGGTCTACTGAGCCAGGAGTGATTTCTGAGCCCATAGACAGGAATAACCCCTGAATGTCACCTGGTATGACCCCCCCCAACCCCCTCAAAAAAAAAACAAAAACAACCAAGGGTGATAGAGTGAAAGAATTGAAACAGATTTGTAAAGTATTATGAAGAGGGGGGTTATGTCCAACATAGACAGACATTATCTACATTACAAATGGACATTAGATAGACATATAGGTGGCCAACACATAACTCAGGTAACATATAGAAAGATAACTAAGAATGATCCATAGGTTGTAGTTGTAAAAATGACTCAGGTGGAATGTGTCAGAAAGCTTAAATTCTAGAATACTAAGCAATATCGTAAGGAGCACTTTAAAAGAAATCTACAAGAAGTATCATCTAACTTGGAGATTTAGGTTGGTTTCTCTATTTTGCATTGCAGTGCTATATTATATTAGACTCAAATAAGTTGCTCACTAACATAATGTCTTGACAAATATCCTAATTTATTAATTTTCCATTTGATTACACCTGCTGATATGAGCTTATGTTTATATCCGCATATAACATTGGAATAGGCAACTATATGTCATGGACTCTTGCTACAGTGCTCTTTAATTGAAAATGTTATTGAATGTGTTATTAAATTTATTTTTAATTCAAGCTAGTTTAATATTATATCATAATGCTCATTATTTCAGTTTGCTTCCAGAAACAAAAGCTGGACACTCAAGACTCATTAGATGATACAAGAAATATTTTTAATCTAGAATAATAAATCATAAGAAAGTCTGTTCTATGAATAGAAATAAAATGAAAACATTGTGGGGCCGCGGAATCGCTTTGCCCTGCCCTGCCTTTGTTCACTCTGAGGACTTCGGGGAAAACTCCTATCTCTGTCTGCCTGAAACTGTGCTTCTGAACTTCCGAAGGTTTCCTCAGGGGCCTAGGGAGCGCACCCCCAAAAACACTGCATTTTGAAGCTGGTGAGTGCATGCATTCTGGGGCCGCGGAATCGCTTTGCCCTGCCCTGCCTTTGTTCACTCTGAGGACTTCGGAGAAAAACTCCTATCTCTGTCTGCCTGAAACTGTGCTTCTGAACTTCCGAAGGTTTCCTCAGGGGCCTAGGGAGCGCACCCCCAAAAACACTGCATTTTGAAGCTGGTGAGTGCATGCATTCTGGGACCACGGAATCGCTTTGCCCTGCCCTGCCTTTGTTCACTCTGAGGACTTCGGGGAAAACTCCTATCTCTGTCTGCCTGAAACTGTGCTTCTGAACTTCCGAAGGTTTCCTCAGGGGCCTAGGGAGCGCACCCCCAAAAACACTGCATTCTGAAGCTGGTGAGTGGCTGCATTGTGGGGCCGCGGAATCGCTTTGCCCTGCCCTGCCTTTGTTTACTCTGAGGACTTCGGGGAAAACTCCTATCTCTGTCTGCCTGAAACTGTGCTTCTGAACTTCCGAAGGTTTCCTCAGGGGCCTAGGGAGCGCACCCCCAAAAACACTGCATTTTGAAGCTGGTGAGTGCCTGCATTGTGGGGCCGTGGAATCACTTTGCCCTGCCCTGCCTTTGTTCACTCTGAGGACTTCGGGGAAAACTCTTATCTCTGTCTGCATGAAACTGCTTCTGAACTTCCGAAGGTTTCCTCAGGGGCCTAGGGAGCGCACCCCCAAAAACACTGCATTTTGAAGCTGGTGAGTGCATGCATTCTGGGGCCGCGGAATCGCTTTGCCCTGCCCTGCCTTTGTTCACTCTGAGGACTCCGGGGAAAACTCCTATCTCTGTCTGCCTGAAACTGTGCTTCTGAACTTCCGAAGGTTTCCTCAGGGGCCTAGGGAGTGCACCCCTAAAAAACTGCATTTTGAAGCTGGTGAGCAGCTGCATTCTGGGCCTGCGGGATCGCTCTACCTTGCCCTGCCTTTGTTCACTCTGAGGACTTGCAACTAGAGGCAACAGAAGCGCTCAGCCGCTTCGCTTCCCTTTGCAGCCGCGAACTCTTCCTAATCAATGAACCCCACCACAACACGCAGGAAAAACCACACTACAAGCATGACAATGGGGAAAACTCGCAGGCAAACACCATCCATAGAGAATGAAGACGAAAGCTCGGTTGATCTAATAAATTACAACCACCTGATTAACCTTTCAGATAAGGAGTTTAGAGTAGAAATATGGAATATGTTTGTAGACCTCAAAAGAGCATAGATCGATCTGAAGAGAACACAAAAACAGAAATCAGAAAACTCCAAACTGAAATAACAGATCTGAAAAATACGGTTGCTCAACTGAAAACCAAAATGGATAGCCTCGCCAACAGGGTATCAGCAGCTGAGGAGAGAATCGGAGTACTGGAAGATGAGATGCAGAAAAGCTCAACACAACAGAAGAAATTGGAAAAGAACATTAAGACAAACGAACAGGCAATGGAAAATGTACTCAAGGCATGCGAAGAGATGAAAATAGAAGTCTTTGATAAACTCAACAGAAACAACATAAGAATCATTGGAGTCCCAGAAACCCAGGAAGGAGATCTCCAAGAAGAATCAACTGTCAAAGACATCATCAAAGAGATACTCCCAGAGTTAAAGCCTACATGCAATCAAATACTGCATGCCCGAAGAATACCAGCTAAAAGAGACCCAAAGAAAAACACCCCAAGACACATCCTCGTTACAATGACAAATCCCATAGATAGGGATAGAATACTGAAAGCATCAAGATCAAAAAGGGAAATTACATTCAAAGGAGCATCCCTAAGACTTACAGCAGACATGTCACAAGAAACTCTCAAGGCCAGAAGACAGTGGTTGGATATTGTGACAAGATTGAATGAAATGAATGCCTCCCCAAGAATACTGCACCCAGCCCGACTCACATTCAGGTTTGGAGGAAGAATACACAGCTTCACGGATAAACAACAGCTCAGAAACTTCACAGAAGATAAACCAGCCTTAAAGGAAAAACTGACAGGTCTACTCTAAGACAAGAGAGACCAACAAACACAGCAAACTTATCTACAAAGATGACATTAAATCCTATGACAATCATCTCCCTCAATGTCAATGGACTAAATTCACCAATTAAAAGACACAGAGTGGCAAAATGGGTCAAAAAGATGAATCCAACCTTCTGCTGCCTACAAGAAACACATCTGAATAGTCAGAACAAACATAGACTCAAAATCAAAGGTTGGAAGAAAATTATCCAAGCAAACAACACCCTGAAAAAAGCTGGGGTGGCCATATTAATATCAGATGACACCAACTTTATACTCAGAAAAGTGGTAAGGGACAAAGATGGACACTATGTACTAATCAAGGGATATGTGCAACAGGAAGAAATCAGACTATTAAACATATATGCACCCAATGAGAGACCAGCAAATTATCGAATACAATTACTGACAAATCTGAAAGAAGAAATCAATAATAACACAATCATTGTGGGAGACTTCAACACAGCCCTATCAACACTTGATAGGTCAACCAGACTGAAACCCAACAAAAACATACTAGCCCTGAAAAGTGTTATGGAAGAAAGAGGACTAGTAGATATATACAGGACACTCCATCCCAAAAAAACCTGGATACACATTCTTTTCCAATGTACATGGGTCATTCTCCAGAATAGACTACATGCTGACACATAAAACATACCTCCATAAAATCAAGAGGATAGAAATCTTGCAGGCTACCTTTGCTGACCACAAGGCTCTGAAATTAGATGTGAACTACAAAGCCACACAGAAGAAAAACTTTAACAATTGGAAATTAAACACCCTGCTACTGAACAACCAATGGGTCCGAGATGAAATCAAAAAGGAAATCAAAACTTTCCTGGAAACAAATGATAATGAAGACACAAACTGCCAGAATCTATGGGACACAGCAAAAGCAGTCCTGAGAGGAAAATTTATAGCTCTACAAGCACACATCAGGAAGGAAGAAGGAGCATACCTGAATAACTTAATGGCGCAGCTTAAACAATTAGAAAATGACCAACAGAATGAACCAAAAATAGGGAGACAGAAGGAAATAATAAAGCTGAAAGCGGAACTCAATGAAGTGGAAAACCAAAAAGCAATCCGAAAGATCAACGAAAGCAGAAGCTGGTTCTTTGAAAAAATAAACAAGATTGATAGAGCATTGGCAAAACTCACAAAGAAAGAGAGAGAGAGAAATCTGATAACCCGTATTAGAAATGAAAAGGGGGAGATCACAACAGAAATTGCAGAGATCCAAAGGATAATCAGAGGCTACTTTGAGAAACTTTATGCTACAAAACATGAGAACCTAGAAGAATTGGAAAAATTCTTGGACACTTATAACCTTCCACATTTAAGTAAGGAGGATGTAGCATATCTAAACACCCCCATCACTACTGAGGAAATTGAAACTGTAATCAAACATCTACCAAAAAAGAAAAGCCCAGGCCCAGATGGTTTTCCTAATGAATTTTTTCAAATCTTTCAAGAGGAGCTACTACCAATCCTAGCCAGATTCTTCCATGAAATTGAAAAAAAGGGAACTCTCCCAAACAGCTTTTATGAAGCCAACATTACCTTGATACCAAAACCAGACAGAGATGCTGCCAAAAAAGAAAATTACAGACCAATATCCCTGATGAATGCTGATGCAAAGATCTTCAACAAAATCCTGGCAAATAGGATCCAATGCATCATCAAGAAGATCATACACTACGACCAAGTAGGATTCATCCCTGGAATGCAAGGATGGTTTAACATCCGTAAATCTATTAACATCATACACAACATCAACAACAAGAAAAATAAAAATCACATGATCATATCAATAGATGCAGAGAAAGCATTTGATAAGGTCCAACACCCATTCTTGATCAAAACTCTCAGCAAGATGGGAATGGAAGGAACCTTTCTCAATCTAGTTGAAGCCATCTACCACAAGCCAATGGCAAATATTATCCTCAATGGAGAAAAACTAAAAGCCTTTCCTCTAAATTCGGGTACAAGACAAGGCTGTCCTCTCTCACCACTCCTCTTCAATATAGTACTGGAAGTTCTTGCTATAGCGATCAGGCAAGAAAAAGATATCAAGGGAATTCAGATAGGAAAGAAAGAAGTCAAACTCTCATTGTTTGCAGATGATATGATACTCTACTTAGAAAACCCTAAAGACTCTACCAAAAAGCTTCTAGAAATAATAGATTCATATAGCAAGGTGGCAGGCTACAAAATCAACCTACAGAAATCAATGGCCTTTTTATACACCAATAATAATAGGGAGGAGATGGAAGTCAGGAAAGCAATCCCATTCACAATAGTGCCACACAAACTCAAATATCTTGGAGTCAACTTGACCAAAGACGTGAAGGACCTATACAAAGAAAACTATAAAGCCCTGCTCCAAGAAATAAGAGAGGACACACGGAAATGGAAACACTTACCCTGCTCATGGCTTGGCAGGATTAACATCATTAAAATGGCAATACTCCCCAAAGCATTATACAGATTTAATGCGATCCCCTTAAAAATACCCATGACATTCTTCAAAGAAGTGGATCAAACACTTATGAAGTTCATCTGGAACAATAAACATCCTCGAATAGCTAAAGCACTCCTAGGGAAAAGGAAAATGGGAGGCATTACTTTCCCCAACTTTAAACTGTACTACAAAGCAATAGTTATTAAAACAGCATGGTATTGGAATACAGACCCTCAGATCAGTGGAATAGGCTTGAGTTCTCAGAGAATATTCCCCAGGCATACAATTACCTAATTTTTGACAAAGGAGCAAGAAATCCTAAGTGGAGCAGAGAAAATCTCTTCAACAAGTGGTGCTGGCAGAACTGGTTAGCGACTTGCAAAAAAGCGAACATAGACCCCCAGTTAACATCATGTACGAAGGTAAAATCCAAATGGATTAAAGACCTTGATATCAGACCAGATACCATAAGGTATATAGAACAACATGTCGGTAAAACACTCCATGACATTGAGACTAAAGGTATCTTCAAGGAGGAAACTGCACTTTCCAAACAAGTGGAAGCAGAGATTAACAGATGGGAATACATTAAACTGAAAAGCTTCTGCACCTCAAAAGAAATAGTGCCCAGGATACAAGAGTCACCCACTGAGTGGGAGAAACTATTTACCCAACATCCTTCAGATAAGGGGCTAATATCCAAAATATACAGGGCACTGACAGAACTTTACAAAAAAAAAAAACATCTAATCCCATCAAAAAATGGGGAGAAGAAATGAACAGACACTTTGATAAAAAAGAAATACAAATGGCCAAAAGACACATGAAAAAATGCTCCTCGTCACTAATCATCAGAGAGATGCAAATCAAAACAACGATGAGATACCACCTCACACCACAGAGATTGGCGCACATCACAAAGAATGAGAACAATCAGTGCTGGCGGGGATGTGGAGAGAAAGGAACTCTTATCCACTGCTGGTGGGAATGCCGTCTAGTACAGCCTCTATGGAAAGCGATATGGAGGTTTCTTCAAAAACTGGAAATTGAGCTCCCATTCGACCCAGCTATTCCACTCCTAGGGATATACCCTAGGAGCACAAGAATACAATACAAAAACCCCTTCCTCACACCTATATTTATTGCAGCACTATTCACAATAGCCAGGCTCTGGAAACAACCAAGATGCCCTTCAACAGACGAATGGCTAAAGAAATTGTGGTACATATACACAATGGAATATTATGCAGCCGTCAGGAGAGATGAAGTCATGAAATTTTCCTATACATGGATGTACATGGAATCTATCATGCTCAGTGAAATAAGTCAGAGGGAGAGAGAGAGAGATGCAGAATAGTCTCACTCATCTATGGGTCTTAAGAAAAATAAAAGTCATTTTTGTAACAATCCTCAGAGACAATTAGAGGAGAGCTGGAACACCAGCTCACTCCATGAAGCTCACCACAAGAGTGGTGAGCACAGTTATAGAAATAACTACACTGAGAACTACCATAATCAAGTGAATGAATGAGGGAACTGGAAAGCCTGTCTGGAGTACAGGTGGGGGTGGGGTGGGATGGAGGGAGATTTGGGACTTTGGTGGCGGGAATGTTGCACTGGTGAAGAGGGGTGATCTTTATAGGACTGAAACCTTATCACAATCATTTATGTAATCAAGATATCCAAATAAAGAGAAAAAAAATGAAAACATTGTAAATTAGTTTATAAGCATTTTTGTACATATTGTAAAAATACATAGAACACTTAGCAAGAGGTCACATAGTGGAAGAACAATTATTTTTCAATTAAACATTTAAAATTTTAATATTTATGCATGCTTCTTTTATAAAAATTAGAATAGAATAATTTATAAAAATTCTAAGATAAATTGTGAAGCATTCAAAATAAATTAAGTTTTAAAACATACAAACTTTTCAATGACTTTACTTAGATATCTATTAACTCTTTATTATTTTATCAATAGTTTAATATTTTAGTGTATGGAGCTTATGTAAATAAAATATGAAAATTAAAAGAAAATAGTTTCAAGAATATTGCTAATCTTTGGGCATATAAAGTAGCTACAACTATGATAAAGGAGATATATATTAACTTGGTCTTTGAATTAGTCTTTTCTTTTAAAAATGTTATATTTGAGTATAGATTAAATACATATGTCTCTGCATGCTCTTTATCACATTGCTATTTATTTATCTGGTTTTGGGATATACCCTGTAATATCAAGGGGCTGGCTACTCTTGACTGTGAAGTTACTACAGTGTTACTCAGTCAACTATATTGAGCAAAGATCAAGCTGAGTCTCCTGTGTGCAAAGCATGACACTCAGCCTCTGGAGTTATCTCCCTGATCATTTAATTGTCAATAGAAAACTCTTCCAAGCACCATTCTGGAGACCTGGACCTCTCCTGGTATTTGTTGATGAAAACACTGGAAGTTTAATATAGAGGTCTAGAGTACTAAGGATTTTTCAATGAATTAGAAGCAATCTTAGATCTGATAAGGATCTCAAGGGCAATCTTCTGTAAGAGTTAGGGACCTACAATACTCAGAGAATAATATGGAACTCAGACTTGTACTGTGTAGACAACATACAAGATATTGCTTTAGTATGATACTGTATGGCTCAACATTGCTTTTTTATTGTTGTTATTTGGTTTTGACCACACCTGAAAGTATTCAGGGTTTACTCCTGTCTCTTCGCTCAGGAATCATTCTAGGCAATGCTCAGAGGTCATATATGGTTCTGAGGATTGAAGCCTGGTTGTCTATGTGCAAAGCAAATGTCCTCTTCACTACTCTCTCTCTCTCTCTCTCAGCCCTAAACCTGATGTGACTTTTTATAAAGTAGTTTTGCATGTAAAGCTTTGACGGATATTCAGGCAGTGTGTGCGGCAGATGCAGAGTGACCCAAGGGAGAATTTGAAATTCAAAGATGTTAATTAGGCAAACCTTTGAACTTTTAAGTAAACCTGTGTGTGAAATTTACATTTCTTTGAAATATAATGGAAGTCACTTTAGGGATTTGATCCCTGGAAAGCATTTTTCATCGAACTTCATTAAGCTGATTCTCTAGGTGTTGAGTTAAGTATACTGAAAGAAAACATATTTGGAAAATGAAATTGGCTAGGAGATGACAGTAATTGTAGTGATGATGGACTTTGGAAATAAGTCAATAAAGGTAGATATATAAGATTGTAGTGCTTTGAAATAGAGTAGACAAAAAATATTAGGCCATATCAATCTACTGTTGTTCATAGATCTAAATCCCATTAAAACATCACAACTGATAGTTACTGAAGGCAGAGGAGTCACTATGGCAAAACATGTTTTATGCAACCTAATAAATATGTCTCCCTAGGCAAGAGAAATAGTATAGTGGGTAGGGTACTTTGCTTGCACACAGCCAACACATGGTTCAATCCCCAGCATCCCTTAAATTCTTTCAAGCTGATCAAGAGTGATACCAGAGCACAGATTATGTCTTGAACATTGCCTGAAGTGCCCCCCCATTAAGATGTCTTTTTAGTGGTCTCCCAAATGACTTACTGCAAGAAAATTACCCCAAGAAGGGAGATAATATTCGCTATTCTGTTGGCCTGCTTTACTGTAATGATTGATACTGGAGAAACTACATTCACTGAGAAACCTGGTGATTCCAATACTCAATCCAGTATGCACCATTCTTCCTCTTAAAGCACTTGCCAACAGTCTCTACTTACAATTTTTACTGGAATGCAGTTGGAAAAGCATGTACTGAAAAAATGATGTTTGTTTTCAGCAAACTTTTCAAAAAATACCTTTAGAACCAACAACATAGAAATAAAAAATAAAACTTTATGGTAGAATGGCATCAAAAATGACTATATGTATTAAATAGCTTTATTTCCTTTTAATATATTTTAGATCAAATTTTAATTCATTTTTATAATTTCCAGTAAAACATGTTAATATTAAAATGAACTTAAACAAAAATATGTCTTTTTCATAGATTTAAAATTGTAGAAAAGAACTTTGCAACTAGAGAGTTGATGTTTTGCAGTTAAAATGAAGTCTCATAAATAAAGCTGACTATATTATTTTTTTGTTCTTTTTTCATTTATTTTTGTAGATTTCTTGTTTCTTTTGTTTCTGGGACACATTCATTGGTCTGCATTTAGTGGTCTGGTCTTTGAACTTTCTTCTGGCGTTGTGACAGAAATACTCCTGGTATTTTTTTTGGGAACCACATGTAGTGTAAAAAATTGAACTAAGAATTGGAATTGTTCTATAGAAAGCAATTGCCTTAACTCTTTACTATGTCCCTGACTGTTACAGTAATTATAAGTGGAAATCTTGAATTTTGAACTGTATTCAGCAGTGGGTACTCAGAGTTAATTTCTGGCTATGTGTTCAAAATTTACTCCTCATTTCTTGGGGCTGGAGTGGTGGCACAACTGTAGGGCATTTGCCTTGCACTCAGCTACCCTAGGCTGACCGCGATTTGATCCTCCAGTGTCCTATATGGTCCCCCAAGCCAGGAGCGATTTCTGAGCGCATAGCCAGAATTAACCCCTGCACATCACTGGGTGTAGCCTTAAAACAAAACAAAACAAAACAAATTATTCCTCAATTCTGTGCTCAGGACTCACTTCTGCCTATATTGAAAGAATCATATACAAGTGGATTGGGGTTGGATATGTTCAAGCCAAGCACCATAGTTGCAAACGTGTGGTGGAATCATCTGGTTAATTTTTAATGGTGTGTCCCTTCCCTTCCCTTCCCTTCCCTTCCCTTCCCTTCCCTTCCCTTCCCTTCCCTTCCCTTCCCTTCCCTTCTCCCTTCCCTTCCCTTCCCTTCCCTTCCCTTCCCTTCCCTTCCCTTCCCTTCCCTTCCCTTCCCTTCCCTTCCCTTCCCTTCCCTTCTCCCTTCCCTTCCCTTCCCTTTTCGCATTTTCCCTTCCCTTCCCTTCCCTTTTCCCATTTTCCCTTCCCTTCCCTTCCCTTCCCTTTTCCCATTTTCCCTTCCCTTCCCTTTTCCCTTCTCTTCCCTTCCCTTTTCCCTTCCCTTCTCTTCCCTTCCCTTTTCCCATTTTCCCTTCCCTTCCCTTTTCCCATATTCCCTTCCCTTCCCTTCCCTTTTCCCATTTTCCCTTCCCGTCCCCTTTTTCCTTACCTTCCCTCCCCTTTTTCCCTTCCCTTCCCTTCCCTTCCCTTCCCTTTTCCCTTCCCTTCCCTTCCCTTCCCTTTTCCCTTCTCTTCCCTTTTCACTTCTCTTCCCTTCCGTTTTCCCTTCCCTTCCTTTTCCCCTTCCCTTCCCTTTTCCCTTCCCTTTCTCCTTCCCTTCCCTTTCTCCTTCCCTTCCCTTCCCTTTCTTTTCCTTTCCTTTTTTTTTTGTTTGTTTGTTTTTGGGTCACACCCAGTGATGCTCAGGGTTTACTCCTGACTTTGCCCTCAGAAATAGCTTCTGGCTCAGTGGATCATATGGGAAACTGGGGATCAAACCCAGATCAGTCCTGAATTAGCCACGTGTAAGGTAAATGGCCTACCTCTGTGCTATCACTCAGGCCCAATATATCTCTTCTTAAAAAAATAAAAATAAAAAGAGAGAACACATAAGTTTACATTACTGTATGTGTTTTAGAAGCAGCATTTAAGTCTCTACAAACCATTTTATGTATTCTGTAATACTTGAGAGATTAAATTCATGTAGAATATATAAATAAGGATGAACAATATGTTTTAAATCCCAAATCTAACATATATCTCATAGGTTAATATTGTAGATAATGATGCCAAAATGATAAATTACTAAGACTACAGCCAAGGCCACTGTGGTTTGTATTAATGCTTATTATTATCTCTATTTTTAAAATAAAATATTAATGATTTACATGAGCTCTGTATTTTCTAACACAGTATTATAAACAAATTATATGTTATGATATATATAGGTGTTTATATATTTTTTTAAAAAGTTTACAAGTCCATAAACTTGGTTTGTAACTTTCTTTTGAATCATCACAATGAGAATTTTTGCTATAAAGTTCTCTACACCTCTTAATTTGATCTAATTTGAGTTTCTACAAATCCCAAATTGTTTTCTGAAAATAACTTATTTCCCAGAATTGTTTTTGAGAAACACTTTCTTCAAGTAATGGAAGTAATGGCTTTAGAGTTTATGGAAACTGATATAAAGACACACAAGGGGAAAAGTATTCTAAATTTTTAAGTCTGGGATTTTTGGGCTAAATTTAATGAGCAATGCATTCAAATTAACATGAATCATATTAAATAAAGGATAATCTAATGATTCAATGCATATGGCATTATATTTCTTCCATTATTATAGTTTTGGCTACCTCAAAGTAGCCAGCAAATTTGACTTTGCTGAACTGGAAAAGCAGCACATTTAGTGAATTCAATAAGCTGACCTATAAGGACTTGGAAATAGAGTCATAAATAATAATGAGTATGTTATTCTCGATTCAGCCAACTGTGGGGTTTTCCAAACCATTAAACAAGTTCCCAATTTGTTACAATTGAACTTAAGTGCTACATTCCATTCAAAGGAAACCCAGGAGTAGGAGATGGCTAATGTATGATAAGAATTTGGGGAGTGATGAATATTTAATCACAAAGAACACCTGCAATCCAGTTTCACAGAGTATTTGCTATATAATATTCATTTGCTAAAAAATAAAAGCTGGAATTTTATCCTAATCATTAACTTTACCTAATACATATATATTTTATGCTTCTGTTCATTAGTCTCTCAATATGCTTACATATATGATATATGTTTATATATAGTTGGGCAGATAAATAAGTTATGTCTGAATAGAATATAAAGATCTATTTATTCAAAAAATGTTCATTTATTTTGATTTATCATTATTTTAAAGGAGCCAGAATGGCATTTTTTCATAATTTGATGTCTATAAATGAATCGAAATTGTTTTATTATAACAGATTTTTCAAAACTATTAAATTATTACACGATGTGTCAATAATCATTTCTTGTAAATAAATTTATCAAAATATTCTAACACTATGCTTTCTGTGTACATAATACTATCTATAGGTTGGGCTTTATTATTTTGGCAATGATGAGACTGTCCATTCTTTACAATGATTCCTAACCAGAATTTTAAATCATAATTATATATATATATTATATATAGTATTGAACATATTGTATTGAGCATATGACTGGCTGTCTGCTCAGAAATAGCTCCTGGCAGGCACGGGGAACCATATGGGACACCGGGATTCAAAGCAACCACCTTAGGTTCTGGATCGGCTGCTTGCAAGGCAAAAACCGCCGTGCTATCTCTCCGGGCCCAAAAATCATATTTTAATAATACATATATTAGCTTTTGATATAAGCTTCTTTATTTTTTTTGTTTTGTTTTATTGGGGTCGCACCCAGCAGCGCTCAGGAGTTACTCTTGGTTCTGTGCTCAGAAATTGTGCATGGCAGGCTCAGGGGATCATATGGGATTCTGGGAATCAAACCCTGGTCTGTCGGGGTCTGCCGCATGCAAGGCAAATGCCCGACCGCTGTGCTTTTGCTCCAGCCTCATTTTTTTTTATAGTTATTAGTCAACCTATAGAAACCAAAAGTCTTTGAAAAAAATGCTTTACTGATTTGATATATAAAAAAATCTCCTAAGGACTGCATGAGGCTGACATAGGATGAACCTTGGTTTGATCCCCTGGTGTCCCATATGGTCCCCCAAACCAGGAGTGATTTCTGAGTACATAGCCAGGAGTAACCCCTGAACATCACCAAGTGTGGTCCAAAAAACAAAAAACAAAAAAAAACAAAAAAAGAAAAGAAAAGAAAGAAAAGTCTCCTACATTTATTGTCACACCATAAACCTCATATGTGCATGCCTGATTATTATTTGTTCATTATTTATGTCCAAATTAAAAATTGGCCACCATTGTATCTTTTCTGGGCTAAATTCTCTTCCTCAGTTTTCCCATAAAAATCCTACTTAAAATCTATTGCTACTAATGATAATTATCTGTGGCATCAAAGTTAATAAGTTTTCTTAAAATAGCATTTCTAATATCTGCAATACTTTGGACATTTAATATCTGTCTCATTTTTTAAAACTATTTAAAGAGCTGTTAGTTACAAATTATTGATATATGAGTCCAGGCATACATTATTTCATCAATCCCACCATCTGTGTCAACTCCCATACCTCAATATTCTGGTCCTTTCTCCATCCCATGTCTTCTCCACACTTCTCACCAAAACAGGCATGCTTAAAAGTTAGGTGTTTGTAGTTTAGATTCCATATTTTTAGTGTTGTTGTGTCTGTGCATTGAATCTACAAATTGTAACTTTAGGGGCCTGAGTGGTGGCACAGTGGTAGGGCTATTGCCTTGCACATGGCTGATGCAGGATGTACTTCGGTTTGATCCCCCGGTGTCCCATATGGTCCCCAAGCCAGGAGCAATTTCTGAGCGCATGGTCAGGAGTAACCCCTGAGTGTCATCGAGACTGGCCCAAAAAATCAAACAAAAAAATGTCAAAGGTTCTGAAAACAGCTGATTGCTAATAAAATTTTTAATTGAATTTTAAACATCACTTTGAATTTTTTATTTTTTATTCTAGCTATAACCTTCTATATAAATTGCAATATGTTTAAAAATATTTTTTATGTAAGTCTATGACAAAATCATGAGAAAATGCCAGATTCATATCAAATATGAATTAATTTATTGGGAAGAATATAAAAAATAAAACTTACTGACATTTTGAAATTAACTCTTTGGGGAAAATTTTCCAGGACTTTTTGTTTGTTTTAAGACACATCGTTAATATTTAGGTGCTTAGGGATCACTGCTGATGGGCTCAGAGAACTATGTGGTTCCAAAGATCTAATACAGCTGATAATTCTCAAAGCAAGTATCTATACACTGCAAAATCTTTATGGGCCTTATCACATGATCTAAAATATTATGCATGTTTTAATTTTTTTTTGTTTTTTTTTTTTGCTTTTTGGGTCACACCCGGCAGCGCTCAGGGGTTACTCCTGGCTCTACTCTCAGAAATCGCTCCTTGCAGACTCTGGGGACCATATGGGATGCCGGGATTCCAACCACCGTCCTTCTGCATGTAAGGCAAATGCCTTACCTTCATGCTATCTCTCGGGTCCCCATGTTTTAAATTTTTGTTTGTTTTTTGTTTTGCTTTTGGGCCACACCCAGTGATGCTCAGGGGATACTCCTCACTATGCACTCAGAAATTGCTTGGAGACCATATGAGATGCTGGGGGATAGAACAGAGGTCAGTTTAGGTCAGCAGCGTGCAAGGCAAATGCCCTACCACTGTACTACTGCTCCAGCCCCACATGTTTCAAAATGTTGCTTTATGGGTCACCCCCGGAAGTACTCAGGGGTTATTCCTGGCTCTACGCTCAGAAATCGCTCTTGGCACTATTCGGGGACCATATGGGATGCCGGGATTTGAACCACTGACCTTTCTGCATGAAAGTCAACTGCCTTACCTCCATGCTATCTCTGCTACCCCACATGTTTCAAAATTTGACCAACTTTTTTATTTATTAAAATAATATTCAATATCATTATATTCATTCCTAATTGTTTTCTATTTGATGTTCTTATTTTTAGGACAGAATCTAATTTTTACAGAATAGAAAGTCTTAAGCCTATTTGTAAAATGTTGCATAGGAAAACAGTAAATTCATGACTTTTTATAATCAATGAAATGAAGTTAATGACAAATAAATCATGAAATATTATTCCAAATTATACAAAATTCATTTGAAAGAATAAAGAAGCAAAAATATATAATTAAATTAAATTGAGATTGGATCAAAATTTATAGGTAATCTGGACATTAAAATTAAAATCAATTCATTTTATCTGAACCTATATAATTACTATACTTATTTATAGGAAAAGATATATTAAAACAAGTAGAGAGAAGTTAATGTTTTCTAACATGTATTACTCAAACATAACTGAAATATTACAGAATTTTTATTAAAAGTCTCTAGAATTCCATGGAACCTGTATTTATGGTTTGTGTTTAGAGTTTGCATTGTGCACAAGATAAGCCAGGAGCTGTAATTATTTTTGTATTTTTAATTATTTTTAGATAATTACTAAACATTTCTAAAGAGAGTATATACAAATCTATTTTTATATAGATTTCTTAAACATCCCTTTTCCCAGACCTTATCCACATAGTTGATCTAATAAAAACAAATTTCTATGGGAGCTATGTCTTATAATTACAATGATTCAATATCAAAGAAAAAACAATAGCACAAAATTAATGATTGGGAAAAGAAATAAATTGCATTAAGAAGGATTGTAAGTTGATATATTAACAATAAGTATTAGAGTTATTCAAAGGTAATGCTGTTTCTTTGTCTTAAAATTGTAGTAGTATATACATTCTGGATATTTATTGAAGTCAAATTAGAAGTATAGTCCAGGGTCGGAGAGATAGCATAGCGGTAAGGCATTTGCTTTGCATGCAGAAGGTCGGTGGTTCAAATCCCGGCATCCCATATGGTCCCCTGAGCCTGCCGGGGTGATTCTGAGTGTAGAGCCAGGAGTAGCCCCTTAGTGCCGCCGAGTGTGACCCAAAAACCTAACACCAAAAAAAAAAAAAAAGACAAAGAAAAAGAAGTATAGTCCTAGAGGGATAATACTAGCGTACCTATAGCCTTCCATCTGGCTAACCAGGCTCAATCATTGCACCACATATGGTCCCCAAATTTTTCCAGAGTGATCCCTGAGTGCAGAGTCAGGAGTAAGCACAGAGCAGAGTATTGGCAAAAAGTAAAACACAATATTTAAGAACAATTAAAATTACTAATGGATATGATATGTGGAATGAGAAAGAATAGGAGTTAGTAAAGACACAAATTTATATATGATTATATAATATACAAATTTATATATGATTATATAAATTATATGACTGTATTGGAAGAGGGAAGTTGAGTGGGTGAAGTTTAAATGGATAAATACTTGGAGATGGCAAAAGTGAAAAATGTATTAAAAAGAGGGAAAATGAGAGAGCTACACTTAATTAAAGACAGGATCATTTTGCAAATAAATTATTGCATGGCCTTAACCTTAATGATTAGACCAAGTATTAATCGGTGTGGCCCAAGGCCCTTTGAGTATTTATTAGAAAATTTCTACACAATAGGGTAAAATGAAATCAGAAGACATGTCATCCTTTGATTTTTGCAAACACCAAGAGCGTTAACTAAAGAAGACTGACTTTGACAACCATGACTGGGCAGAACTTATTCTGGAACCAATAAGAAAAACCCTACTCTAGGCTTTAGCCTAGGACTTGTACTTGTACAAAAATCAAACTCTCTAATTACAGAGGTCTGACTTTGACAACTGAGACTGAGCAGAACTTCTGAAACCATAATGAAGACTATATCCTAGGCTTTGGCCTAGGATCTGAGCAAAAACCAGACCACTTATTACAGAAGACTGATTACAAGAACAATGATGGAACAGAACTTCTAGACCAGTAAAGAGATACTCTATCCTAGATTTTGTCCTATGACCTGTGCAAATACCAGGATTTCTAGTTACAGAGACCTGATTTTATCATCCACAACTGACCAGAAAATTTTCTGGCACCATAAAATGACCTTGGGGTGTGGTAATGCGCATGTACGGAACCAGTAGTTGTTCCTCTGACAGTATGCTTCAAGGGTGGAGAAACTATGAATCTCTTAGGCCAAGGAAATTCCCTTTCTAACTCGTCCAATACGTACTGTGCCAATGCAAAAAAATGGGGGGGGGGGATTGGGGGGGAGCACAAAACCTTGCCACACCGGCACTTCTTTTATTTTTTCTCTTTTTTTTTTTTCTTTTTTACTTTTGAAGTTATTATGTGGTGATTCTTCTGTTGCTGGGTGCTTTTTAATTTTTGGGAAGTTACTGTCTCTTTTTTTTTAAACTGTTTTTTGTTATGTTTTCTTCTTCCTCTTTTCTTCTTCTTGTTTCTTCTTCTTCTCTTCTTCTTTTCTTCTTCTTCTTCTTCTTCTTCTTCTTCTTCTTCTTCTTCTTCTTCTTCTTCTTTCTTCTTCTTCTTCTTCTTCTTCTTCTTCCTTCTTCTTCTTCTTCTTCTTCTTCTTTCTTCTTCTTCTTCTTCTTCTTCTTCTTCTTCTTCTTCTTCTTCTTCTTCTTCCTTCTTCTTCTTCTTCTTCTTCTTCTTCTTCTTCTTCTTCTTCTTCTTCTTCTTCTTCTTCTTCTTCTTCTTCTTCTTCTTCTTCTTCGTCTTCTTCTTCTGCCAGAAGCAATTTGAATCACCTTTTTCTGATTCATGAATTGAGAAGGAAAATAAAAATGAATGGTACAAGGACCAAATAGCCATATGAACATTGAGTGGAATTTAAAAAAATGATCAAACTTGAACATCAAACTCAAAGTCAACGACAACAAAATCGATACCCTCTCTACAACAAGCTATACACAGAGGGGAACTGTTGCACTGGCACTCTGGGGGGCAAAGGACGAAGATGTGGGACACATGCTGGGACAAGGGTGCAGGGAGAGCGACCCTGTTAGATGGAATAGTCCTGATTCATTTGTCACTGTGTACCTTAAATTTTATTGTGAAATATTTGTTAATCACTTTTTGGTCACAATAAAAATTATTATAATAAAAAATTTTACACAATAAAACTAATAGAATTTTGCAAAACAATACTGTGAATAAATAATGCTTTTTTTACTTTGTTTCTTTCATTTCTTTAACTTACCACCTTGTTTATAAAATCTACCAATATTTTATACATCAAAATAGAATTTTAATAACACAAAAATATGTTATGTATTAATTGAAGAAAGACCCTCACACATAGTACTTGTTAATAACAAAACACCTGATTCAGAAAATATTTGTTTCAGGTTCAGAAAGAACAGTGGAAATAATAATAATAATTGTAAATTCTAAGACTTCATATGCCTTACCAAATGGTGGGCCTTGAGCACAGAACCAGGAAGAGTAAGCCATGTGTTTAGCCAGATGTGGCCTCAAAACAAAACAAAACAAAACAAATTTTAAAAAGCCACATACATACACACATACACGAAAATGTTCTTTTATGTAGTACAATTTAACAATGGTAATCATTCTTCTCCAGAACTTTTTAGTTGAATGTTCTACCTTTTGATGACCTTCATTCATTTTTATTTTTTTTCTAATTTCTAGAAAATATTCATCTGTACTTTATATCTATGTATAATTTATATTGTGTTTGCTTTTTATTTGTATTCAATAAGCATTTTTCTTTCTCTAGTTATTGTGCTTAGCTTATCTCATGATCTTTCCATGCTGCCACAAATTCACAAATTATTTTTATTTGACATGAGGAGGAATGTTGGGCCATTTGTAGACTTTGCCATTAGAAATGACACATGCCTTTGCTTGTGTGGCAATATGTGTTGTCAAGGATTAAACCAGGACTGCCACACACAAGAAAATGATATTATTATTTTTCTGCCTCTTAGATAACATTTATTTTTAAGGTAGAATAATATTTCTATAGAGTTTATTGAATAAATATAAATATACTCATTTATATTCACACATAATTCAATATATACATGGATAAGTCTATATATTTTTATAATTTTTTAAATTTATGCATTATTAGATTCATAGGTTACTTGCTGTTTTATCTAAACTATTATAGATACATCTTTCATGATGTATCTATGCATTAAATTGATCAATGTAATTATAATGTCTTTCAACAGCTGTATATGATAGTGTTATGTACAAGGAACAGAAAAGTAAATATTTTAAAGTTTCCCATTTTAAAAATAAAAATTGCTAGTAACTGGGTTGTGTACAAATTTATCAATGACTTTACCATTATTTCTGGTAAGAATATGTTCTGTATTATATATAGTTATAGATCATATTCAAATTGTTTATTTTATAGTTAACTTTATTATAATATACATATTAAAGTTTGCTTAATATACAAATTATATAACTGCATTTACCCAACTATCATTGAGTCATTAATATAGTTTGTTCATGAACATTGAGTGGAAATAAAAAATGATATGATCTATTTACCCAACTCAAAGTCAAAGATATTAGAATCAAGAGACCCAATCTACAACAAGCTATACACAAAAGGGACCTATTACACTAGCAGTCCAGAGGGGATAGGGTGGAGGTATTGGATGCATGCTGTGAACATGGATGGAGAGACCTCAACACTGGTGATCTGAATGGCCCTAATTTACTGTTATTATGTATCATAAATATAACTGGGAAAGACTTGTAATTCATATTGGCCACAATAAAAATTATAGAAAATGTAGTTTGTTTAATAGTTTCTTATAGATTTGTGTTTTAAAAGTTTCAGGTTCATCTTTCTCTACTTGTCAATACAAGTAACTTCTCTGAAATAAAATATTAAAGAAGCACTGAAGTAATTATCAATCTTCCTTCTAGGACCAGAATTTAAATAATTTTAAATAATAACTGCATGTTTATCATAATAAGAATATATTCTTCATCTTCCTTAAGTTAGTTCAGTCAAAAAGTTTGAATGGCTCATTTACACCCAAACTTTAGAAACACTACAGACTAGTACAGGCCCAGTGGAATTGGCTTTACTTAGGAGAATTATTTTAATGCCTTATTGACTTGCAAGATGCATACACCTTGATGTTTTCACAGGAATTTATTTCATTGATGATGATCAAAAGAGGTTTGTTGGGCTTTGATCAGACTAAATCTAAAGAAAACTGGGAATCTGAAAATATGCAGTGATTAAAATTTTCTCCATCTTTTCATTGTAAAATGAGAGATGCAAAATAATTATACCTTATAATTAGTGTGAAATTAATTGAATGCCTTTTATTTAAAATGATTGAGACAGACAAAAGCAAAACAAGAATTGAATATCAAGTTCATATTATGACTGAAATTGAATTGGGGGATTTAGTTTTCCAAACAGTAAATTAATGCAATTCATTTAATAGCCTCCCTATAGATTTGTGTCTTAAAAGTTCCAGGATCATCCTTCTCTGCTTGTCAACAGAAGTAACTTCTCTGAAATAAAATATTAAAGAAGCACAGTAGTAATTTTCAATCTTTCTTCTAGTACCAGATTTGCATTAGAGGCTTAAAGCAGTAGCTTCTATACATAATGTACAGGCCACAGCAAATTACTCTGTCTCCAAGAAGATAAAGTTGAGAATAATCCCTCCATTTATGCACTCTGCTTTTTTGCTTCAGCCTTTGTCTGATCTTTTACTTTTAAATGAGAGTATAAGATGAGATGATTCAAAGAATTGTGGGCCTACACATAACATCACAATTAAATTTAATTTTTCAGATAATTTTATTAATCACAGGATGATTTGAATTTTGTCTAATTTACCCATTTGATACATGGTTCTTTGATTGACTAACCAGCAATAGCTGGTAATTATATAAATGTTACTAAAATATATTAAATACATTTAATATTTAATTGAATATTAATATTTAATATTTAATTTAATATTTTTATTTAGCAGGCTTATATTTTTAGTCTTACATATATATGAGTCCTGCAGAAAGATATTAAAAAAGCTAATGAAGAACTATGAACACTAGAGTAAAGGGGAAAATTTAATAGCTATAATAAATTTGTGTTATAAAAATTTTGACATGATTATCTGATAATATTAAATAGTACCTTGAGAACAATAAGAAGCTATTACCTGCTTTTGAACATAACACTGACACTAGTAAATTAAGAAAGAAATTATAGGAGTTAGGACAAATGTGCTAAATAGATTTATTTGGGGGAGGGAAACATCCAGGTGTGCTCCAATTCAAATGTTCGCCTATCAATAGTCCAGCATGTCAGATTTATTTTATGTAAAGTTCAGCATATCAGTTTAGCATGTCAGTAATGGAAATAAATATACTGTGTACAAACAAATAAAATCTAGTGAAAGAAATGTTTTTTCATTTATTAAACAATATTGCTAATATCTGCAAACAAATTTGTCAAATTATGCCAGGAAAAGAGACTAGAAGCTGCTTGAGTCTCTTAAAATTTTGTGATTTTATAATTTTCAAAAATTATTTTAATGTGATTTTCTGTTAATGGAACTTTAAGTGTAACCTAAGGAACCATTTACTTAGGGATGATTTTAGGCTTCAAAGAGATTTTCAAGCTAATGAGTAGCTAATTTTTCTTCTTGAATATCTATTTAAATATTCAATGGTAAACCAATGCCTGAGCATTGCCAAGGTTTTAGGGCAACTGCTAATTTTCCTTGATGTTTTTGTAAACTTGTTTGATGGACTGCAAATATACAGGAAACCTTATTAGCCACTAATTAGTTTGTATCCCCCTGCAAAACTAGGTGTCTTATGTAGTTCTCCATCCTTTATATGTCTAGAAATTTTGGTGTTAACTGATTTCTCCTTTTTCTCCAGTATTTATACACAATAATGAGGAGATATTTAAATGATATAACCTCTCCTTGATAAATTTTAGAAACTTATTATAAATAGCTGATCATATTTATTTGAACCAGAAATGAAGTATGAAAATAAGTTTTTCTGTATATGGTAATATATTATCATCCATCTTACTCATTTTGTCAACCAGAAAATTTGAAAGACTATGCATAAAACAGTCATTTGTTTGCTGAATAATGTCACTTCTAATAAGAATCTATTTTGTTTTATAGATTTGAATTCTGTGAGTTATATTTTTAGCACAATACCTAGTAGCAAAACAAGTTTGAAATATTATGAAATATATGAGACTTATGAAATTTTGTCACTCTATTATGAAGGTGGGAATAGTTTTATAATATTGATAGCCCAAGGATACAGTTAGAAAAGTTAATATATTTTTGGTTTCTAGTAAGTAGAAATTTATCCTTAAATGTTTACTCAATATTGTCCTCAATTTTCCAAAGGACTTTCTAACTATAGCTCTATGTAGATTGATAACTTTGCACTCTTTGTCTAAATCCTATTAGTAACTTTGACTTTAAAACCCTGTCTTGTTCATGTTATATAACCTTATTAGAAATCAACCTGCAATATATGTATTTTCTTATTTCTAGTTAGTAACAATTGAAAAGTATTGCTATGATTTTAAATCCTATGAAATTAGATTATTTTAAGGATATATATGTTTTCTATTACTTTATTAAATATTGAAAAATAATGATCAACTAAATACTTGAATAATGCGTTATTTTTATGATAAATGCTTTCAGTCATAATTTTCATTTATTGTATGCATTTGAAATATATTCATACAAATATTATTAGTAAACGACAGCTGAAAAGTATTTATATGCAAACATGCAGATTAAAAATAAATATCACTGTTCATCTTTGCTTTGAGGAGATGAAAGGGTAAAGCTTAGCAGTGCCTAAGAGAATATCCTGGTTTAGTGTTTAGTGGTTGCATTCAATACCTGCAATTTCTTTCTTTTTTTGGTTTTGGGGCCACACATGGTGATTCTCAGGGGTTATTTCTGGCTATGCGCTCAGAAATTGCTCCTGGGTTGGGGACCATATGGGATGCTGGGGGATCAAACCTCGGTCTGTCCTATGTTAGTGCTTGTAAGACAAATGTGCTAGCACTTACACCATCACTCCGGCCCCTACTTGCAGTTCCATAAAGAAAATTGTGTTCCCAAGGATAATTCTTAATTTATGATGTACATGTAAATCTATAATTAAGAAAAAAATCTCATTGTTAAAAGATAATTTGTTAGTTTTATATAGTTTTTTTTTAACTTTTGATTGATTGATTGATTGTTTTTTGGGCCTACACCCAGCATTACTCAGGGGTTACTCCTGACTCTGCACTCAGAAATCACCCCTTCTAGACTGGGGGACCATATAGAATGTCAGGAATTGAACCAGGACCCTCCCTATTCAGCTGCCTGTAAGTCAAATGCCTTACCGCTGTGCTATCTCTCTGGCCCCTAATTTTATATTTTATAGTAGTCTAGTATTTTGAATACACTGTACATTTCATTTATTGATATATATTTTCTGCATATAATGTAAGGATAGGAAGAGATAGAAATATTTCAGTGACAAATGTTAATATATTTATACTAAAAAAATCAAAAAAGTAATTTAAATTTGGTGAATTGTCTGTCTAAAATTAATCTATTCTAAATACTTCAAAAGCATAAAAATTATAGTGTATGGAAACTTTAAGTTATATTTTATTAGGTAACTTTTTAACAGGTCATGAATAGGAGAGTAACACTGTTCAACAATAATGCCACATATACCTTGTATGTGTGAGGCACATAAAGCCATCTGGCACTATAAAAATTAAAGACTATGTTCCACATGATATCCTAGGGATTGAGCAAAACCATGGAGCAGAAGATACAGAAGACTGAACAACACAACTAAGATGGAACAGAACCTCTAGAACCGTAGACTCTATCCTAGACCTTGTCCTATGACCTGCGCAATTACCAAGATTGCTAGCTACAGTGGCCTAATTTTTTCTCATGCACATGAGAGGAAAACTTCCTGGCACCACAAAAAAAAAAAAATCCTTGGGATATGGTAATAAGTATATATGGAGCCAGTGGTTGTTCCCATGAAAGAATGCTTCAAGAGGGGAGAAACCCTGAATCTCTTAGGCCACGGGAATTTCCTTTATTCCCCAATACTTACTGTGCCTATGCAAAAAAAAAAAAATGGGGTAACACCAAACCCTGCCACTCCAGCACTCCTTTTTTTGTGTTTTGTTTTGTCTGTTTTTAATATTATTTTCCTTCTCTTTTTTCTTCCACTTTTTCTTTCTTTTTCACTCGTGTGGATATTGTTTGGTGATTTTTTTTTTTTTTTGCTGGGTGCATTTTTCTTTTCTTTCTTTTTTTTCTTTTCTCATTTTTTTCTTTTTATGGTAGTAGCTACCAAATTTTTCTTCTGTTTTCCTTATCCCTTTTATCTCCAACAGAATCCCATAACTTAAATCATTCAGCCTCATAAATTGAGGGGGGAAATGATAATACCAGTACCAGTCATATGAACATATAGTGAAAATAAAAAATGACCAGACTTGAACACCAAACCCAAAGTCAATGACAATAGAATAGATATCAAATCTACAATTAGCTGTAAAGTGGAGACCAGTTACATTAATATTCTGGGGGATAACAGAGGGAGATATGGGATACTCGCTGGGAACAGTGGTGGAGGGAGGACAAAACTGGTGGTGGGAATTCATTGTTACTATGTACCGTAAATAATTCTGTGAAAGTCTTGTAATACATTTCGATCACAATAAAAATTTATTTAATAAAAAGATTATGTTCCGGAGAGTGTACAATGGGAAATACACTTTCTTTGCATATGGTCAACCCAGGTCCTGTCCTAGGCTCTTCCACAAGTAATCCCTGAGCACAGAGCCACATATAATCAGGAATGGTCCAAATTTCCAAAATAAATACATTTATTACCAAAAAAATAAAAGGGAAGAAGAGTAACATTTACTTAGACTAGAGATAGATATAGTGTAAAGGAAATGATTTGCTTGAGAGCCTTAGGATCAAATCCTGGAACTACTAAGTACCAAAATCATCTTTCAGAATTGACTCCCAAACATAGAAGTGAGAAAGACCCTGAGTATCCATCCCTAGGTGTGGTACTCTTCCACAAATCTCACACAATTAACAATTACAGAAAAAAAAACTATTTATTGAAATTTTATCAAAAACTTGATAATTTGGTAAACGCTGGAGCGATAGCACAGCAGTAGGGTGTTTGTCTTGCAAGTGGCTGACCCAAGATGGACCTCGATTCTAGCCCTAGCATCCCATATGGTCCCCCAAGCCAGGAGCGATTTCTGAGCACATAGCCAGGAGTAACCCCTGAGTGTGACCAAGTGTGGCTCAAAACAAAGCAAAATGAAACAAAAAAATTATAACTTCTCCCTGTATATTTGTTTTCCAGATTGAAAACGGGTGAAAAGGTGCTCAGTGTTTATATGTAAATAGGGGAAATTAACAAGGCTTTCATTAAACATGTTTTGATATATTTCAACACATTTGATACTCTAAAACCTTATAATAATCTGTTGTCTTTTATTCATTTTTTGTGTTTGCATATTCTTCCTGAGGCATCAAATAGCATTTAGCCTGGGGATCAAACTGCCGTCAGTCCTAGGGTAGCGCTGGCAAGGCAGATGCCTTACCACTTGCACTACCACTCTGGACCCAGAGAATATATTTTATTTATGCAGTTTATTCACATTTTTCCTCTAGTACTGAAATTACTATACAATTCATTGAATAATTATTAAGAGCTTACTTTTCCTTTATCTCTGTATTTAATTAGATTATATAAAATAACTGCTTTCATTTAGGTTTGATTAATATTTCAAAGAGTTTTCAATTATATCTAGAACAATTTGAAACAGGCATGTGATATTTAAGCTAGTTTACACGATCTAATTTGTTGGACATTATTTCATTATTTCCAGTATGCAGAGAATCTGCCCAACATGGAAAACTATGTGTAATATAACTTATAATTTATAAATTTATAATAGAAATATTTATCTTTAGATATATAAAACAAGATAGACAGGATCCTGAGAAATATCTCAATAAACTATATATATCTCTAAATAAAAATAAAACATAGATACCAAGAAGTTCTTCAAATGTGTAGTAGAATTACATAAATAAAATAAATTAATGATATAACCTATTTTTTCCATGTAGAATCCAACCATTGTACTCCATCTATTTGTTTGTATATACGATAAATTGGCATTAGTTCCACATACTTGTAGGTAGATATAAAATTTAATTTTATTTCTATTTCCATATGCTTATTTGCATTAAAATAATTGACAATGTTTTTTTTCCTCACAGATATTGGCTGATCTAGAAAATCACACATTATTTAAGAATGATTTAGAATGCCAAAAGCTGATTCTAGAAGCAATGAAATATCATCTATTACCAGAGAGAAGAACCTTAATGCAAAGTCCGAGAACTAAACCTAGAAAATCTACAGTTGGTACTCTGTATGCTGTAGGAGGAATGGATAACAACAAAGGTATAGAATTTACTTTTTTCATAAAGTAAGCATGCATCATTCTATAACTAGATTTTTTTTTTGCCTGAACTTCTAATTTTATTTGTTCTTTTTTTTTAAACACCTTGATTACATACATGATTGTGTTTGGGTTTCAGTCATGTAAAGAACACCCCCCATCACCAGTGCAACATTCCCATCACCAATGTCCCAAGTTTCCCTCCTCCCCACCCGACCCGCACCTGTATTCTAAACAGGCTCTTCATTTCCCTCATACATTCTCATTATTAGGACAGTTCAAAATGTAGTTATTTCTCTAACTAAACTTATCAGTATTTGTGGTGAGCTTCCTGAGGTGAGCTGGAACTTCCAGCTCTTTTCTCTTTTGTGTCTGAAAATTAGTATTGCAAGAATGTCTTTCATTTTTCTTAAAACCCATAGATGAGTGAGACCATTCGGTGTTTTTCTCTCTCTCTCTCTCTGACTTATTTTACTCAGCATAATAGATTCCGTGTACATGCATGTATAGGAAAATTTTATAACTTCATCTCTCCTGACAGCTGCATAATACTCCATTGTGTATATGTACCACAGTTTCTTTAGCCATTCGTCTGTTAAAGGGCATCTGGGTTGTTTCCATAGTCTTGCTATGGTAAACAGTGCTGCAATGAATATAGGTGTAATGAAGGGGTTTTTGTATTGTATTTTTATGTTCCTAGGGTATATTCCTAGGAGTGGTATAGCTGGGTCGTATGGGAGCTCGATTTCCAGTTTTTGGAGGAATCTCCATATTGCTTTCCATAAAGGTTGAACTAGACGGCATTCCCACCAGCAGTGGATAAGAGTTCCTTTCTCTCCACATCCCCGCCAACATGGTTTATTCTCATTCTTTGTGATGTGTGCCATTCTCTGGGGTGTGAGGTGGTATCTCATCATTGTTTTGATTTGCATCTCCCTGATGATTAGTGATGTGGAGCATTTTTTCATGTGTCTTTTGGCCATTTGTATTTCTTCTTTGTCAAAGTGTCTGTTCATTTCTTCTCCCCAATTTTTGATGGGATTAGATGTTTTTTTCTTGTAAAGTTCTGTGAGTGCCTTGTATATTTTGGAGATTAGCCCCTTATCTGATGGGTATTGGTTGAATAGTTTCTCCCACTTAGTGGGTGGCTCTTGTATCCTGGGCACTATTTCCTTTGAGGTGCAGAAGCTTCTCAGTTTAATAAATTCCCATCTTTTAATCTCTGCTTTCACTTGCTTGGAGAGTGCAGTTTCCTCCTTGAAGATGCCTGTAGTCTCAATGTCCTGGAGAGTTTTGCCTATGTGTTGTTCAAAATATCTTATGGTTTTGGGTCTGATATCGAGGTCATTAATCCATTTGGATTTTACCTTCGTACATGATGTTAGCTGGGGGTCTAAATTCAATTTTTTGCAAGTGGCTATCCAGTTGTGCCAACACCACTTGTTGAAGAGGCGTTCCCTGCTCCATTTAGGATTTCCTGCTCCTTTATCGAAAATTAGGTGATTGTATGTCTGGGGAACATTTTCTGAATATGCAAGCCTATTCCACTGGTCTGAGGACCTGTCCTTATTCCAATACCATGCTGTTTTGATAACTATTGCTTTGTAGTAAAGTTTAAAGTTGGAGAAAGTTATTCCTACCATATTCTTTTTCCCAATGATTGTTTTACCTATTCTAGGGTGTTTATTGTTCCAAACGAATTTCAAAAGTGTCTGATCCACTTCTTTGAAGAATGTCATGTGTATCTTTAGAGGGATAGCATTAAATCTGTATAATGCCTTGGGGAGTATTGCCATTTTGATGATGTTAATCCTGCCAATCCATGAGCAGGGTATGTGTTTCCATTTCCGCGTGTCCTCTCTTATTTCTTGGAGCAGAGTTTTATAGTTTTCTTTGTATAGGTCCTTCACATTTTTAGTCAAGTTGATTCCAAGATATTTGAGTTTGTGTGGCACTATTGTGAATGGGGTTGTTTTCTTAATGTCCATTTCTTCCTTATTACTATTGGTGTATAGAAAGGACATTGATTTTTGTGTGTTAATTTTGTAGCCTGCCAACTTGCTATATGAGTCTATTGTTTCTAGAAGCTTTTTGGTAGAGTCTTTAGGGTTTTCTAAGTAGAGTATCATGTCATCTGCAAACAGTGAGAACTTGACTTCTTCCTTTCCTATCTAGATTCCCTTGATATCTTTTTCTTGCCTAATCACTATAGCAAGTACTTCCAGTGCTATGTTGAATAGGAGTGGTGAGAGAGTACAGCCTTTTCTTGTGCCAGAATTTAGAGGGAATGCTTTTAGTTTTTCTCCATTGAGGATAATGTTTGACACTGGCATATGGTAGATGGCCTTAACTATATTAAAAAAGGTTCCTTCCATTCCCATCTTGCTGAGAGTTTTGATCAAGAATGGGTGTTGGACCTTATCAAATGCTTTCTCTGCATCTATTGATATGATCATGTGGTTTTTATTTTTCTTGTTGTTTATGTTGTGTATTATATTGATAGATTTACGGATGTTAAACCATCCTTGCATTCCTGGGATGAAACCTACTTGATCATAGTAGATGATCTTCTTAATGAGGCATTGAATCCTATTTGCCAGGATTTTGTTGAGGATCTTTGCATCTGCATTCATCAGTGATATTGGTCTGTAATTTTTTTTGTAGCATCTCTGTCTGGTTTAGGTATCAAGGTGATGTTGGCTTCATAAAAGCTATTTAGAAGTGTTTCTGTTTGTTCAATTTCATGAAAGAGTCTTGCCAGGATTGGTAGTAGTTCCTATTGGAAAGTTTGAAAGAATTCATTAGTGAATCCATCTGGGCCTGGGCTTTTGTTTTTGGGCAGACATTTGATTACCATTTTAATTTCATCAATGAAGATGGTTGTGTTTAGATATGTTACATCCTCTTCCTTCAACTGTGGAAGATTATAAGAGTCCAAGAATTTATCCATTTCTTCCAGGTTCTCATTTTTAATGGAGTAGAGTTTCTCAAAGTAGTTTCTGATTACCCTTTGAATCTCTGTCATATCAGTAGTGATCTCTCCTTTTTCATTCCTGATACGAGTTATCAAGTTTCTCTCTCTCTCTCTTTCTTTGTTAGGTTTGCCAGTGGTCTATCAATCTTGTTTATTTTTTCAAAGAACCAACTTCTTCTTTCGTTGATCTTTCGGATTGTTTTTGGGTTTCCACTTCGTTGATTTCTGCTCTCAGCTTTGTTATTTCCTTCTGTCTCAATATTTTTGGGTCCTTTTGTTGAGCATTTTTTAATTCTATTAGCTGTGTCATTAAGCTACTCAGGTAAGCTCCTTCTTCCTTCCTGATGTGTGCTTGCAAAGCTATAAATTTTCCTCTCATTACTGCTTTTGCTGTGTCCCATAAGTTCTGATAGTTTGTGTCTTTATTGTCATTTGTTTCCAGGAACCTTTTGATTTCCTCCTTGATTTCATCTCGGACCCACTGGTTATTTCAGTATGAGGCTGTTTAACTTCCAGGTGTTAAAGTTTTTCTTCTGAGTCCCTTTGGAATTCACAAATAATTTCAGAGCCTTGTGGTCAGCGAAGGTAGTCTGCCAAATTTTTATTATTTTGATATTATGAAGGTATGTTTTATGTGCCAGCATATAGTCTATTCTGGAGAATGTCCCAAGTACATTGGAGAAGAATGTGTACCCAGGTTTCTGTGGATGGAGTGTCCTATATATATACACTAGTCCTCTTTCTTCCATTTATCTCCTCAGGTCTAGTATATTCTTGTTGGGTTTCAGTCTCATTGACCTATCCAGTGTTGACATAGCCGTGTTGAGGTCCTCCACGTTTATTGTGTTGTTATTCATATTATTTTTCAGATTTGTCAACAGTTGTATTAAATATTTTGCTGGCCCCTCATTCGGTTCATATATGTTTAGGAGAGTTATTTCTTCCTGCTCTACATACCCCTTGATTAATATAAAATATCCATCTTTGTCCCTTACCACCTTCCTGAGTATAAAGTTTGCATTATCTGATATTAGTATAGGCACTCCAGCTTTTTTATGGGTGTTGTTTGCTTGGATAATTTTTCTCCAGCCTTTTATTTTGAGTCTATGTTTGTTCTGGCTATTCAGGTGCATTTCTTGTAGGCAGTAGAAGGTTGGATTGAGTTTTTTGATCCACTTAGCCACTCTGTGTCTCTTGACTGGTGCATTTAGTCCATTGATGTTGAGAGAAAGAATTGTCCTGGGATTTAATGCCATCTTTATATCGAAATTTGGTGTGTCTTTTGGTTAGTCTTGTTTTAAATCAGGTCTTTCAGTTTTTCTCTTAAGACTGGTTTTGAGTCTGTAAAGTTTCTGAGCTGTTTTTTGTCTGTGAAACCATGTATTCTTCCGTCAAACTGGAAAGTGAGTTTTGCTGGGTACAATATTCTAGGTGAAGCTTTCATTTCATTCAGTCTTGTCACAATGTCCCACCACTGCTTTCTGGCATTGAGTGTTTCTGGTGACAGGTCTGCTGTAAATCTCAAGGATGCTTGCTTGAATGTAATTTCCCCTTTTGATCTTGCTGTTTTCAGAATTCTCTCTCTATCTGTAGGATTTGTCATTGTGACTAGGATGTGTCTTGGGGTGGTTTTTCTGGGGTCTCTTTTGGTTGGTACTCTTCGAACGTGCAAGATTTGATCACATATTTTCTTTAGCTCTGGAAGTTTCTCTTTAATGATGTTCATGGCCGTTGATTCTTACTGGATATTTTCTTCCTGGGTCCCTGGGACTCCAATGATTCTTAAGTTGTTTCTATTGATCTTATCATAGACTTCTATTTTCATCTGTTCCCATTCTTTGACTAATTTTTCCATTGTCTTTCATTTGCTTTAAGTTTTTTTTTCCAATCTCTCCTGCTGTATGGAATTGTTATGTATCTCATCTTCCACAGCACCAAGTCTAATTTCAGCTTCTGATACCCTGTCCCAGAGCTTATCTATTTTGTCATTCACTTCGTTTACTGACTTTTTCAGACCTGTTAGTTGACATGTTATTTCAGTTTGGAGATTTGTGATTTCTGTCTTCATATTTTCTTGGTTCTTATTAGTGTTCTGTTCAACTCGATCCATGGTTTCTTTGAGTTCTTTGAGCATCTTCCATATTGCTAGTCTAAAGTCCTTATCTGAGAGGTTGATTAGTTGGTTGGTCATTATCTGCTCCTCAGAATTGTCATCTTCATTCTCTATGTCTGATGCTGGCCTGCGTTGTTTCCCCATTGTCACACTTGTATTGTGGGTTTTTCTACGTGTTGTGGTAGAATTCATTGGCTATATGATGCAGGCACCACTCTCCTCTGGCTCCGCCCTTTCTGGATGGGCCGACTTGCCTCTAAGGGAAGGGAGTCCTCCGTGAATGAAGCCTCACACAGGATCAAATCTTAGGCCCGAGCACGCAGCAGAGAAGACAGCCCGGAGAGAAATGCTTGCTTCTGTGATCCAGCAGGGTTCTTAGGTGATTTTTTTTCTTCTTGTTGCAATGGTGTTCTTTTTCGCTTGCTCACTGGGTAGCTTCAGAATGTAGTTTTTTGGGGGTTCACTTCCCAGGGCTCTGAGGAGAGTTTCAAGAGTCAGAAAAGACAGAGAAGGACAGACAGGGCTCTCTTTAGGTCCTCAGTTTCCTCAGAAGAAGCACAGCCAGGCAGGGACTCCGCAAGTGAGTCAATCAGCACTTCACCTGGGAGTCCCCACGGTCAGCCATTTTTTACTCACTCACCCGCTCGCTGGGTAGCTCTATGACTAGATTTTAATGTTGAAACATCATATAATTAGTTTATATAGTACAATTTGAGAATAGAGTCAATAAGATAGTGCTATGGGCCAGGTACTTACCTTGCACATAGCCAACTTGGGTTTTGAACCACATGAGTCCCTTGAGAAATCAGGAATTATCTTTGAGCACAGAGTCAAACATAGTCCCTAAACATCAACAAGTCTGTTCTTAAAACCAAAATAGTAGGGGCCGGCAAGGTGGTGTTAGAAGTGAGGTGTATCCCTTGCAAGTGCTAGCCAAGGAAGGACCGTGGTTTGATCGCCCAAGCTAGCGGCAATTTCTGAGCGCTTAGCCAGGAGTAACCCTTGAGCATCAAATGGGTGTGGCCTGAAAAACCAAAAAAGTAATAATAATATCTGCTGATTAATCACCCCAGAATCCTTTTTTTGTTTTTTGTTTTTGGACCACATCTGGTGATGGTCAGGGGTTACTTCTGAATATGTGCTCAGATATCACTCCTAGCTTGGGGGACCATATGGGACGCTGGGGGATCAAACTGGTCTGTCCTAGGTCACCCTCTCACAAGGCAAACACCCTACCGCTGTGCAACTGCTCTGGTCCCTTATTTCTTTTTATTTGTTTTTTGTTGTTGTTTTGTTTTGATTTTGGTTCACACCCAGGCAGCGCTCAGCTGCTACAGTCCTAGCTCTACACTCAGAAATTGCTCCTGGTAGGCGCTGGAGACCATATGGGATGCTGGGATTCAAACCACCATCCTTCTGCATGCAAGGCAAATGCCTTACCTCCATGCTATCTCTCCAGTCCCAGTCCCTTATTTCTTATAAATTATCTTATAACTGTTATTTTTTTTTTTATGTGTGCCACTTCCAGAGTGCTCAGTGCTTACCCCTGGTTCTTTACTTAGGTTTAACTCCTGGTGGGCTTAGAGGAGAACATAGTGTCTCTAGATTTAGACTTGGGTCAGTTCACGTAAGGAGGCAGCCCTGTCCACTTTATTATTTTCCTCGCCCCATTATATGCATGGTTTATATGAAAAAAATATTTAAAGCCTGAGAAAACATTAATATATATATTATATATCACCTATAGTGTTTCAATAATAAAAAAGTAGCTCTCATATCCTTGCTGAGAAAAATTTAATATTTTTAGTTTAAAATCTAATTGAACCTATATTACAGGTAGTTGTATTAAGTATAGTAGTTATGATTTAAAAACTTAATTGTATTTAACATTTCCCTTCAAAATAAAGGTTTGGAAACTGCAGACAAACCAACCAAACCAAACAAAAGCAACCTAGAAAATGGTCTTTATTTGTTTTTACCTTTATTCTATCATGCACTGACCTTCCTCCATTTTTCACTTCTGTACTATATTTTATTACACAAGTGAACATCAAACATTTGCAAAAATGAGTGGCAATATATTATTTTAAAGAGGAAAACAAAAAAAAATTCTCACATTTTAGGCCATACATGCCAATGCTCAGGATCCCTGACTCTGAGATCACTGAAAGATCACTCATGATGGGACATATGGGAGTGACTATATGAGAAACCCAAGAACAAAGCAGGGTCAGGTTCACACAAATCCAATCATAGTTCCCTAAACAGAACATATTTTTTTTAGGTACAGATGCAATCAAAATTGCATTTCCTCACTCCACATGCTATATTAGGCAGACTCTATTATTAAATAGCATACATATATTGATTATTTTGCTTATGATATAAGCTCTTACAAATTTAGAGTTTATGGTATGTTGTAAATTAAAGATATTTTTAATATTCGATAAACTGGTATATTCTAAATGTTAGTTTTATATATACTTGGAAATACAGTATGGCTCATTGTATTTTGGCAATTTTAAATAAAATCCCTCTTCGGGGGTCGGGTGGGGAGGAGGGAGACTTGGGACATTGGTGATGGGAATGTTGCACTGGTGATGGGTGGTGTTCTTTACATGACTTAAACCCAAACACAATCATGTATGTAATCAAGGTGTTTAAATAAAATAAAAAAAAATAAAATCCCTCTTAAGAAGTGCTTGTGCCTATGTTTTTATTATGAGAGTGATAAATATCAAATACTTTAACTCCAGATATATAAGTTATGTTTTGATGCAAAAGCAGAAAAATTACTTGTTTATTTATAAAAGCAAATAAATTGATTTCTAGTAACTTTCAATAATTGAATTCATATACATTATGCATTATTTAAATGGGTAGGGGTTTTATCATACTTATGTTTATTAGATTTTAATGTAATATGAGTAATAGTTTGTATTTTCTTTTGTTTTATTTTATAAATTTAGAAGAATGTGAATTTTTTTTTTTTTTGGTTTTTGGTTTGTGGGATTACTCCTGGCTATGTACACAGAAATCTTTCCTGACTTGGGATTGAACCCAGGCCCGTTCTGCATCTGCCTCATGTAAGGCAAATGCCCTACCATTGTGCTATCACTCTGGCCCCTACAATGTCAATTTTACTTGTAAATATGAACATGATGGTGTTTGGAAAATACTTAAAAATCATTAATTAATCTAATGATAGTATCAGGATTGAACAAACCAATAATAAAAAGTTAATACTGTTACAAAAATCTTAACACTATTAATAAAATAAACAGTATAACTAATGTAAATTTTGTCTGGTGAATTATAAATTATTTATAGAGAATGAAATAAAATGAAAATAAAATATCTACTCATATCTTATTATTTAAATACTAGCAAAGTATAAAATGACATGAAAAATAAAAGAATATTTTCTAGCATTTAAATTTTTCTTTCAATATGTTTTAGAGATTTAAGAATAATAATCAATGACTGAAATTTATTGTGGATTCTGAATCATGTTTTTGAATCAAGTTGCACCAAATATTTGTTGTTTTACTATCCAGCAAAATAGCTATAAAAAGAGATTTAAGCAGAAATATCTGACCAAATAATCAATGAAACAAAAATAAAATTTAGCACTGTAAAACTGGACATTATATATGCCTGATAAAAATCTAGCAATAGCAACCTTTGTGGGAACCTATTTTTTCTTGGTAAAAAAAGTAAGTTAAATAAGCCCACTAATTTAAGACATTTAAATATCACTGGACATTTTCAAGGTAATCTCTTTCATTTGTATCGTGCTTTTAATGCTTAGGATTTTTTATATACCTCATTAGCTCTAACTTGGGCTAAAATATCCATAGCTATTAAGATTTTTATCTAAAATTGTGTCCACTTTTCTTAAATTTTATTGAGGCAAAGAGAACTTTTGTTTAACGGTTTATTTAACTTTTGTTCTTCATTAAAAATAAATCAAAAGTAAAATCACAGCAAACCTTAGGAATAACTTTATATAGCTAAATTTTAGAGTATTGCAATTCAATGAAACTTACTCATAGTTCTTAGAAATTTTAAATATTATGGTTATGCAAGCAAGTACTTCATTCAATTGCTCTTCAACAGTATTTTACTGTGATTTAGTTTTAGTCTCTTAAGACTGATAAGCTATGGGCATGCTTGTTGCGGAATTGTTGTAGATATTGCAAAAATTTGTTTTGTTTTCACTTATTTCTTTGTAGATTCATACCCACATGTACACTCATAAATATACACTGAATATCTTAACCATTTTAGCACAGCTTTATAGCTTTCCATTTGGAAAAAATTTAATAAAGTAAAGTAAGTGTATAGAAAGATTAAACCAAAACAAGGCATTCCAACATGCTTGCAAAGTGCTGCAGGTGAATAGACAGAAAAGTTTTACAATAGTGAGGTTTTCAGGAAGTATTAAGTTTAGCACAAGAATGTCAAATGTGGGAATATTGGGGCAAAGATGGAAGAAAAATTGGTGCACTGGTGGATGGTGTAGCACTGAGTTATTTTATTCATAAAACTCTACTGCTTACAGTGTTTTAAACCTCAGTTTTACATACAAAAATATTTTAAAAAAGAAAGAAAAGCATACTTAATGGTGGTTTAAAGAAGCTGATTTGTCACCAATCTTGGGATAGGCCAAAGACATAAATTTATAGAAATTGAGGCCACACCCAGAGGAGAATGAACCTCACCATAGAAAAGTTCAACAAGAGCTAAAAATCATAAGACTATTGTCAAGATCAACAGGATGCCAATGATCTATCTATTAAGGGCACTTTAACAAAATGACTCACTACTAGATGAGAGTCTGCACAGAGGCATGCGGCACTCAGATACTCTTGTTATTGAAGGTTCACATTCACCTCAACCAAAAGTGTGTGTCCTCAACTCTTCCACTAACTAAGAAGCATATATTTTCTCACTTTTATTTGTTATTTTTTGGTTACTCTCCCACACCACTCTCCCCATAATTTCTCTTCTTGTAAGAAGACTATTTTACTTTACTATTTGTGACCTCTTGATATACTTCCCTATGATGAAAAATGACTTTATGTCTTATTTGTTTCTACTGAAAATAACAATTCTTCACTTTAGCCTGAGTTCTAGTTTCCAAGAACTCAGGTGGTGGGAACCATTTCTCTTGGCATTGAAATCTAGTTGAATTCAGGTGCATTTTAAGCCATTAACAGTTTACCAATTCTGGACCTTTAAGTCATTTTCCTGGGTAACTTTGTTTTATTGAGCAGGGCAACAGTACCACAGTTCCCTTAATGATTCTACTTTTTCTGCTCCTCACATCCCCCAAGTAACTATGTCATTTGATGAAAGAGAGATCTGGTGACCTACAACATGGTGAATCAGCTTATAGACAAAACTCTAGCATAATTTGTAAGCCATATTAAAAATCTACTTCTTTTGGTGGGAACATTTTCTCCTCTGATATCTGAACCAAAGAAGATAATAGGAGAAAAAACTGTAGTAATTGGGGTTAAACTTCCTGATCATATTACATTATGAAATAAGATAAACTGTCTTAGAATTTAGGAGGTAAGAAGCTACAAGAACTGTGTGACATAATAATTACATGATATAAGGAAAAGGCAATAATTAAGATATGTGTTTACATGCTATTTAAAGCAAAACCTTTTTGTACCTATAGAGTGCTTAAAAACTAATCAAGAAAATGAATCACATCATAATGGAAGTTAGTATGTTTTGGAAAGTAGTTTTAAGTCACTCTTATTAATGTAGAATTCTAAGAATAAATCTTTATAATGTAATAATTTGCATGAATTTTTAAGACCAATTAATTTATAATGTATTTAATCACATACTATGAAAGAGCAATCAGGGGATGTAGAAAATAAACTATGACTTTAAAGAGGCAATAAATAACAAATTGTTTTATGAGAACATTTTTAATGGTATAACTAAAATCAAATGCAGATTTAAATTGAATTGTAAATGTTATAAATAAATTTTCCAATGTGATAAGGAATTTATTACAAATAAATTTATAGCAAAATTTAATTACATTAGAAGTTTAAATCTTTTTGAAGTTAGTTTACATTAATGTTAGGTAATACAGTAATTTAACACTCATAAAAACTGCCTTACATTTGTGTGTGATTCATATATAATTAAAGACAAAAATGGGCTAAAGTGATAGTATAGTAGGCTGTGTCATTGCCTTGCAAGCAATTGACATGAGGTCAAATCCCTTAACCCTATGTGGTTCACTGAACAACACCAGTAGTGTTCACGGAACACAGAGCCAGAAAAAGGCCTTGAGCACTATTAGTTGTTTCCCCAAATTAAAAAAACAGCAGAAAAGTAACACAGAGGGTAGAGCCTTTGTCTTGCACACAGCTGTCTCTTGTTTTATTTCCTTTATTTCATATGGTCCCCCAAGCCTGCGAGAAGTAATTTCTGAGCTTAGTGTCAGGAGTAAGCCCTAACCACCACCTCATGTGGCCCAAAAATGCAAACAAAATATATAAACTATAATTCTATAAGAAAAACAATCATACTTTTTGTTCCTAATTTCTCTGTATGTATGTTTTTATATGCAAACTTAGTTATATTCTGACATTTAATTGATGGGCCTACATATTTGCATTTTCTTTATCTCTCTTAGGCATTATTTAGAATAGTACCTGAATATATACATATATATTATATTTGTGTTTTGTGGGGACAATTTGGTGATAGTGTTCAGGGCTTCTTCTGGCTCTATACTCAGGGATCACTGCTGATGGCATGATATAGGATGCTGGGGATCATACCTGAGTTGGTTGTAACAAAGGCAGGCAACATACCTGTTGTGCTATCACTTCTGTTCTCAGTTGTTGATATTTTACCAATGGCTGCTACTTACTTTGCTTTCATTCATTATTTTCATGAGTAAACTGACATGTAAGTAAATTATAAAAATGTACCACTTCGAAAAGGAATTCACTTGGCCTAAGAGTTATGGGTTTCTCCGTCCTTGGAGTATATTGTCATGGGATCAACTATAGACTCTATTCAGGACCATTTACTCTCCCAGTGGTCTTTTGTCGTGTTTGGGAGACTTCTGTTCTGTTCTGGGTGGTACAATCAGACCTCTGTGTCTAGAGATCTCAGTATCTGCACAGATTCAGGGTTGGGACTTATGATGACATCAGTCTTTGTGGTTCAGGAGTTCTGTTCCCTCAGTGTCATTTTAATCCATCTTCTGTGGTTGGTGGTCTTGGTCTTTGCACTGTACCTAGGATGGCACTTAGGATAGCATCTTTCTTTGTGCTTCCAGAAGCCAGATTTCATTACAATTGTCTCTGCTAGACCTTTGGAAGTGGGGTTCATGGTTGTTGTGCAGGTCGTAGTTCAAACCCTAGACTAGGGCTTTTTTATTGGTCCCACGGTGTATACCGTCTGATCATGGTTCTAGCAGCCAGTTATCTGTAAATCGCGATCTTGGCTTTTGGATCTACCAAAGGGTGACAAGTCTTCTGGTTTTGTCTTATTGTTAGCTGGTAAGGTAGGGTAACCTGCTCTTAGGTCAAGTTGTTCCCATTTTCCTCATTGTCAGGATATCATATTGGAGCTGGGACTTGTTGGTGACCCTGCCGTATTAAGGCTGTCCTGGCTGGGATTTGTTTCTTGTAGTTGTCGTGGAGAACTGTGCCGTTTCTATGTCTTGGATCCAGGGTTCAAGGCTGGACGGATGGTATCTAATCACCTGAGGTCTAAGTTGATTCCACATGACATATTTTCGAGGTAGGAGATATCCCTGTATTGTAAACAACTATGAGTTCTCATCTCTAGTAGATAGGAGCTCTTTTTTGTATGTAAGATTTCCCCTTTTTTTAATGTGCCAATATTTACTGTGCCAGGGCAGGAGGGAAAATAAAAACACAAAACATTGTTTTCTTTTTATATATTATTTTTTACCTTCATTTATTATTATTATTAATTATTATTATTATTATTATTACTTACCTAACTATTTTTGGTCGATTTCTCTGTTTGGGTGTGGTTATTGAAGCTGTGGTCCCCAGATATACCTACTTTTTTCTCTTCTTTTCTTTTCTTTCTTTATGGGCTATGTCATGTTTCTTATCTCAAGACCATGGCGTTTTTTTTTTTTTTTTGTGTGCGTGTGTGGTGCTTACCATTATTGTTGGAGTCCTCACTGGATATTGGACACTTTTTTTTTTTTTTGTACTGATGGAATGTTTCATTTTCTTTTTTCTCCTTCACCCCTCAAATCGATGATAAGAGCCTCTAGAAGGACTCTGCCCACTTTCGGTAAAAGTATTAGACTTTTACCCCAGTTTACTACTTTTCTCTTCTTCAAACCAAACCACGCAAATTTAACTAGCTAGGCCTGCCTCCCAGTTAGAGGGGAAAATTAGGAAGGCACCTAGACCAATCAGATGCAAGACTACTATGTAGTAGGATAGGTACATAGGGGACCACATATTCTAGCAGCCTTGGGGGTGAGGGAAGAAAATACAGGAGATAGGACAAAAACGGAGGTGTAGGGAGGACAATTTGGTGATGGGAATCCCCCCTGATGTTATGTAAATATTTAACTAAAATATTATTCTCAACAACATGTAAACCACTATGATAAAAATAAAAATTATATTTAAAAATAATAAAAAAAAAAACAAAAAAAGTACCACTTCATGTATATGATTCTTATTCATATGAAAATGTCTCACATGATCTGAGTTTAAATGTATTCATATTTTCAAGTCACAATTCGCTTTTCTCTGCATATGACCTCTGTGTCATCTATTTTCTATGTAGTCATATGTATGCATGACTTTATAAATTTTTATTATTTATTATTTTATTATATATTTTAATATATTGAGTGTTTCTTCACAAATTCGAATAAAAAATTATTGAATAGAAAGGTGAAACTTATGTGATATGACCAATTTTCTTTTTTAAAAAATGTTTTAAAGTGGCATCAATGCAGTATTTAAATAAAACAGTTTAAGTATCTTATATATTTTTCTTAATATTTTTATTTTGTTTTTATTTTTGTTGTTTGTTTGGGCCACCCTCAGCAGTGCTCAGGAGTTACTCTTGGCTCTGAACACAGAAATTACTCCTGATGGTTCTTGGGGAACTAAATGGGATGCTAGGGCTTGAACTTGGATCAGTTACAGCAAGTCAAATATTCTACCTGCTGTGTCATTGCTCCAGCCCCCAGCTTCAATACTTTTAGTGAAATAGTCCTAGCATAATGTAAGTTAAAATAGAATAAATATGCTCCATGGTTCCATAGTGCCTAATACTTTCTTATTAGAAGTAAAAAATTATTTTGCAAAATGGATATATATAGCAATGTTTATGTGATTAGGATGATATATTAGCTTCTTTTTCATTTTCTTTTCATTTTCTTTTTTTTCTTTTTTTTGTTTCTTGGGTCACACTCAGCAGTGCTCAGAGCTCAGTACTCCTGGATCTCAGAAATCGCTCTTGGCATGCTCAAGGGACCATATAGGATGCCGGGATTTGAATCACAGACCTTCAGCATGTGAGGCAAATGTCTTACCTCCATGCTATTTCTCTGGCCCCCTTTTTTATTCTCTTGAACTAGCAAAGTTAAATAGAGGATGTTCATGTGAAATTTGTTTCTCTTTTTAATGTTAAAGGAACATCTAATGTTTTACCAGTTTGCTATCAAATTTAATAATCAGCATTATAAAGCTTTGTATGGCTTGTGGAAAGAATGAAGATTATTGCCTATAAATGTTGAGTGTAGGTAGAGGCTAAGGACAACATTCATTTCTCTCAGAGAATTTATATTACTTAGCAGTAACTTAAGTGAAAGTGAAGTACCTTCCAAAAATTGCTTATTTGAAATTGAGAATAATACTTTAAGAATTACCTTAACCCTGATTTACTTTTAATATTCACATCAGGACACTCCATCCATAAAATAGCATTTTATTTTCACCTTAGAAGAAACATTCCCTCATAATTTTCAGCATTTATTTTGGTATTTCTAAGGTGTATGCCTCTCATGATTTATGTGTTAAAAATCAGCAAATGATTACAGAAGTCAGAAAACAGTGCTCTGAAATTCTCTTCTTTAAGCTCAAAGTCCTGACTACCTTTGATTGCACTGAACTGCAGCTTCAGGGAAAACTATACACGTTCTTGAACCAATGAGCACTCAATACTAGATAATGGAAAGAAAAATTACCATGATTATTTTGGTTCACTTCCTCTCTATCTGAGTGTGACACTAGAATTTTAAGTCAAAGTTGACTCCTTTACTCTGTAAAAAATATTTTCCCCCTTTGTTAAATAAAAGGCTGTTTTCATGAACAATGTTGAATCATTGCTAAATCTAGTTGATTTTTTATGATTTAATGTTACTTTTTTGCTTTACTGTAATAGCATATTAAATTTTGAATAAAAATTTTTGAAATTTTTTAAAATAAGGAATATTCTTTAGTATATGAAAAATACAAAGAATCTTTATTTTATGTCAAAACATATAAAGAATTTTATTATCTCCATTTTTGTGATGTCTCATAGCTAAAGATCTTTTAGGGGCATCTAGCACTAATATAAATAAATATAAGAGAAGATATAATTTATTTTCTCTATTACTATGGAGTAATTTATTCCACCTTTGCTCTAAGATAATTTTAATAATGGTGGACATACCATTTTCAATTTCTCTTGTGTAGGTAGCAATACAGAGAAGGAAAAATTCTTATACTTAGGGGCAGAAGCAACAGCCCAGTAGAGTAGACATTTGCCTTTCATGCAGCCGACTTGGGAGTAATCCCAGGCATCCCTGAGCCACCAGGAGTGAGTTCTGTGTGCAGATCCAGAAATAACTCCTGAGTGCTGACTGGTGTGACTCCAAAACAAAACAAAACAAACAAAAAATTAACCAAACAAAATAAATTATTGAAAAACATCAGGATGCTCCAGTTACACAAAAGACAACTCTTAGATACTGTGATATCAACCAAACTACCAAACCAAAAATGTTTCCATGCCAGGATTAGACTTTTGAAAGCATATCTATCTGTATGCTTATTCCACATTAATAAACTTATCAGAAATGTAAGCATTTTGAAAGATTTCAACTATTTTGGAAGATTTAATTTATAATTACAGATGATACATTCCTATCTCTTATTCCCAATTATATATATATTCCTTGTTTTTATTTTTTATCACATCTGGCAGTTCTTAGGGGTTACTGCACTCAGAAATGACTCCTGATGTGCTTGGGGACTCAGAATTCTGGAAATGAACCTGAGTCCACTATGGTTTTGGTTCCTGTGCTTTTATAAATGAATTAATGAGAGTTATTTAAACCTTGTTGCAAATTATTTTAGATATTTATATTATTTTATATAGAAAAACTATTATCTAATTTGATTAAAGCAATATTAGAGAAATCAAGTTCAGGGTATACATAAAATTTCTAACTGAATTTCAATGTGAAATGTAATATGTTATTTAGTGTGTGAAATTTTTGTTCACAATGCAGTCTCTAGCAATTGAAGTTGAGACTTTTATGGTTAACAGAGCAGGCCCAACTCAAAATAATTTCAATAATAAATATCTTATTTCTAGACTGTTGTTTTTAATAAAATAATTGCATATGAGTGAATATGTTTATGAACAGTATGCATATGTCTATAAACATTGTACTTATGTTTTGAACAATGCAATATACTTAAAATCATTTATATATGACATCAAAACTTGCATTTAATTATTTTAATTAGTCCTTTTCTTCTAGATATTATATGCTTCAAAATCTAGTAAAATATAAATCCAAATACAACATTTTAAGTGCTGTTTTATTATAATAATAATGAAGTTACATATATTTAATAGAAATTACAAAAGCACGGGACCGGAGTGGTGGTGCAAGCAGGAAAACATTTGCCTTACACGGCTAACATAGGACAGACATTGGTTTGAGTCTCTGGCTTCTCATATGGTCCCCCAAGCCAGGAATATCCCCTGTGTGTCACCGGGTGTGGCTGAAAAAAGCAAAAAAAAAAAAAAAATTACAAAAACATTATTTTGGTATGGGCCGGAGTCATACTAATAGGTAGAAAACTTTTTTTTCTCATGGCATACTTGAGTTTAGATTCAATACCCAGAATCCCATATGGTTCTGTGTACCCCATCTGGATTGAACCGTAAGAAAAGAGCTAGGAGGAGTAAAGTCTAGACATGACTTGGGTGGAGCCAAAAGTAAAAAAAAAACCTTATAAATAAATAAAATTATTTTTACATATACAATATTAATTTCATTTGTTTACACATTATTGGTTTGATGACATACATTGTTGGTCTCATGAGTTATCACTGACTCTGTGCTCAGAGAGAACCCCAGGAGGTACTTGAGGGACTATATGTAATGACAGAATATAACTGACAGCAGATGCATGCAATGCAAATCCCCTATACTCTGTATTATCTCTCAACCCAATTTAATGAATGTTTAGGAAGTTGATTAAAAAAACACACACATAGAAAAGCTTTAGCTTTAGATGCAAAATAAAATCTAAAATTTACTGAAATTAACTTTATTATTTAATAATAAAACATACTCTGGCACTTTAATATTTAATATGTGCTGGAAATTTAATATTTAATGCATGCCTTGAATTTTTCAATGTTAAGATTTAAGAAACTGAATTTAGCAATAATTCTCATTTTTTCTTAGCATTATCAAATCATTTTTTCTTATTTTTTTCTGATAATGTTGCACCATTGATATTATTGCTGAAATGCAAGGATTGAAAGTAAAATAACTGGATAGAATTAACCATCTTGACCTGATTTTTGTTTCCTGAGCTTGAACTGAATAGCTCCTTTAGCAAGAGCTGTTAAGTAATAGCTTTCTTGACTGAAATTGTACAGTTGGATATTTTCAAAATTTCTTTAACTCATCATGTGACTTCAAGTAATCATCATATAACTCTAAAAACAAAGTTTGCTTTAATTCTACATGAAAAAAAATCTGAGCATTTTCATTAAGTGATGGAAATAACTTAAAAAATGTGGTATGGCTTTAAAAAAAAACCCAAAAACCTTATAATAAAAAAAAGGCTTCTTTTTTCATCTTTGCCATTTTGAGTGCAGCCTGCCAGCTCTGCTTCAGTAATTCAGGGCATTCACTATGGTTCCACTAGGCTAACTTTTCTTTGAACTTGAAGTGTATCATGGGAGACAACTGGTTCAAGGTCACCAGTTTGCAGAGACCTGTAGAAACCATTCAAAATCATGAATAGCAACATGTCAGCCAAAGCTCAGTTTGTTTTTTAGACAAAGAATTGTCTTCTGAAATGTGTTATTTCTTAATTCATTGTTAAGAGATAGTATTCACTAAGGATTTCAAATCAGAACTAAAACAAAGTTCATTTTCTCTTCATAAACACTTTCTGGTAACTTATAGTGTTTAATGGACAAGATACTTCAGAAAGTGATGTACTACACAGAACAGACAAAGAAGAATTTCAGATAAATAATGAATCAAATCCCAGTGACGTTTCTTCCACATATTTTATTTCATTAGAAAAATCTTTGAATGTCCTTTCCATTCTTATTCTCAGAAGATCATGTCTGTTACCTCTTCTGTGATTAGATAAGGGTTGAAATTTACACTTTGGTCTCTGACTCACCTCTGCCAGGGAGTTCTGAAAGCCCTTGGAATTTTCTGTGACAAAAGCACTGCAGATCTTTTGTTGTTTGGGCGGCTTTTGTCAAGCTTATTGATGTCCTACAAAGTGGAATTGGTTGTTGAGAGAGAACCAATCATGTTACTGATTAGGAGTTCAAATTTTCCTGTCCTACTCTCCAAACACCAGAAAGTAGTCTCCTGAACTATAACTGGAACAATATGAGGCACTCATACGAAAGGGTTTACTAAATGTAGTACTGTTTCAGCCCCTTATATGTAACTTTTGACTTTACTTTGCATCATTTTGTTTTTATGTTGCTATTTTAAGTAGATTTTTCTGCTTTTGCACAAACTTACTTTAAAAAAGGTACATCAATTTTTGTAACTATGATTTGTCCATTTCTTGAAAATTTTCAATTTTTTTCAAATATAATTTTCAATGATTTTAAAGGTAACAATAGTAATTAAAATTATAACAAAATACAAATAAAGATTATATTACATAATTTTATTTTATGTGTTGCTTAGTCCAGAAAACAATATCTTTTTGTATTTCCTAATTTTAATAAATTAATTTAACATTGGTTTAAAACAATACTGTACTAAGATACTATTTGGGTTTTGAGACATATATACATCAATATAAAGCATTAAATATGATATATTTGGGGAGCCAGAGAGATAGTTCAATGGGAAGGTTACTTGCCTTGCATGCAATTTACCCAGATTCTTGATATTCCATAATGGTACACAAACCCCCTAGGAGTGGTCCTTGGGTTTCCATATTCTCTTTTAGACCTCTAGGGATGATCCCTGAGCACACAGCCAGCAGCAATTCCTGAGTATCAGCAGGAGTTTGTCCTCCAACCCCCCAAAAAGGCATGCTATGTTTGTATATATTTCCTTTATATCTTTATATATCAGCGTGTTGCTAGTTTATGCATTCATTTTACTTATAAGATGAAGACAGACTTCATTTTTTCTTTGTATGATACATATAAAGTTATAATAGGATGTTTACAATACTATTATAAAACTGAGTAAAGCTATTAGTTGTGCTTAAAATTCTTTCATCTCAGCTGTGAGATAAAATATTCATTCTTTCATCTCAGCTGGTATGGTGACTTACCTGATGACTTGCAGTAGTTTACTGTGGTTCCATCCCTGGCATCCCATATGGTCCCTGAGCCTTGAATACAGAGCAAGAAGCAATACTGGAACACCGCCAGATGTTGCCCCAAAGCAAAAACCAAACAAACATAAATCTATACTTTGCAATGATACCTTTTAATTTGGGGGGGGCATGGGAATTACTCATGGTTTTCTCCTGATATTGTCATCAGGTATCATTCCTGGTGGGCTTAGAGGACTCTGTGGGTTATGAGGATTGAACCAAGGTCAGCTGTATGCAATACAAATATCCTACCTACTGAATCAGAAATATTTTCTGCTCCCTTTTATATAATGCAAATGCAAAAATTTCTTTTATATAATGCAAAATGCTATCTTCATAACAAATGTCTATTTATATATAATGTTATATTGGAAACAATGAATAGAATGTTATTAACATTCCCAGAATGAAGACATTTTCATAACCATGTTTTCTTTGGAGATTGACATGCAGTATTTTATATATCATTAAAAAGATATTTTCTTCTACTGAAGAGCTTTAGAACTGGCACATCTCATATGGTCCTCACAACTACCAGGGTGGTGATTCCTATGCACAAAGCAGAGCCAGAAGTGAACCCTAAGTGCAACCGGGTGTGGCCTCCAAACTATATTCATTTTTTTTAAGTATTTCTAAATTGCTTCAATATTACTGTTTATTCTTTTCTTTCCTTTCTTTCTTTTTTTTCAAATTTTATTTGGTTTGGGAGCCACACCCAGTTACTGGTTACTCAAGATTTACTCTGGGCTCTGTGATCAGAAATCACTCCTGGCAGGCTTGGAGAGCATATGGAATGGTGGGTATTGTACCCTGCTCAGCAGCGTGCAAGAGAAATATCCTACTCATTATGCTATTGTTTGCAGTCTCTACTGCTTTTTTTCTTTACAAGAATAATATATCTGGAAAATAACTTGTTTTTTTTAAATAATTAATTATATAAGCACCATTGTTAGAAAATTGTTCATGATTGAGTTTCAGACATATAATGTACAACGTGTTTCACTAATGAATATTCCCCTACACCAATGCCCCAGACCCCCCTGCAGATATTTTACTTTTTATAATCTCTTTTAACACTCTCTTTCTCTCTCCCCCTCATTTATCTCATTATATTTCTCTCCCTTTTTTGTCCTTTTAGACACTGTGGTTTGCACTATTGTTAATGAAATAATGGAGAAGTACCATTCTTTATTTTATTTATTTATTTATTTATTTATTTATTTATTTATTTATTTTGGTTTATGGTATTTGGGTCATGCCTGGCAGCACTCAGGGGTTACTCCTGGCTCTGTGAACAGAAGTCACTCCTGGAAGGCTCGGGAACAATATGGGATCCCGGGAATCCAACCAAGGTCCGTTCTGTGTTGGCCATATGCAAGGCAAAGATCCTACCCCATCACTGTGTTATCACTCTGGCCCCAGGGGTATCATTCTTAATGATTTTCTGGACCCTATCAGAGTACAGTCAAGATGCCCTTTTGACATTTCAGAACATGTTTTGTTTGTTTGCCAAAATAACTGCTAATGATAGCTCTATTTGCATTAGTTCAATATATTTTTTTCTGATGGTACTTCCCTGCCTTCAGCTTCCTTAGGTTATTTTAATTATTGGTTTTAAAAATCATTAGAATTTTAGTAACTGAGCTTATGAATATTGCATTAAAATTATAGTAGAAAGGCCTTGTGACCTCAGGAACTTCCTTAGACTGAATAAAAGATATTTATCTTCTTTAGGAAAGCTTATTGAGACATCTTTTTTTTAGTTAAGAAAATCATACTGTATTGTGTTCATTATAAGTAATTTGTTCATTTACCCATATTAGAAATAATCTTTCTATGACAAAATTAAATATAAAATATTAATATGTATTTTTACTTTTCAAATAATCATATTATCTGTCTTAATTATCAACTATGAAGATATTCAGAACCCCATTTTAGTAGGAGTCTACTATTTCTCTTAAGGAAAATGCTTTAGTGGTTTGTATCTAATGCTTCTTAGTTATGTTTTTGCATTTGAAGAAGAAATATTTTTTACTTTAAAAAATTATATATTGTGTTTTCTGCTGTAACAAAGTAGCACAAACTTAGTGTCTTTAAACAACAGCTATACTTTAATTTACAGTTTTGTAGGATAGAAGATAGGATGACATATCTGTTATCGCTATTAAAAACCTCAAAAGACTGAAATTAAGATGTTGACGAGGTTATGCTCTCATCTAAAAATTATGATTATTGCAAAGTTAATTTAGATTGTTGACCAAATTAGTTTGCTGAAATTTAAATTATTTATTTTATTGATATTTTTGGAGGCTACTCTCAGTTTTATTCAAACTACTCTTGACTCTGTGCTCTAGAATTACTTACCCCCACTAATGTTTGGGAGGTCATGTAAGATTCAATTTGACGACATGTAAGGCAAGTGTGACTATTATAAATTATTGTTTTTATGACTATTATTAAGTGTATTGTTCTGCATTAAATATATTAATTTTGGTTAACTGTGTAACTAGAATCAGTGTCAATGACATGCAATGTTACTGCTTAGAAGATGGAGTAAGGGTCCTTAAGGAAATTTTGTAATCTCTAAAAGATGGAAAAGACAAGAAAATAAATTATCCCTTAGAAAACTCTGAAACTAAAAAAAAAAAAAGAAAAAAAAAAAAAAGAAAACTCTGAAACTGTCAAAGTCCTCTGGTTTTTAATTTCTCTAAAGTAATAACTATTTCAAGTTTTGAAATAGAAATTGAAAATCTGTTTTAGAACTGTTAAGCTAAAAAAGCTGTGATATTTGTTAAGTATTAAAAGTAACTTTCTATAGCATCTAACCAAGGAATTTAACATAAATTTATCTTAGAAAACTAAAAAGACAAAGTCAAATTTTAATTTTTGCTATAAAAATTTAAGATAAATATATGAGCCACCTTTGAAAACTAATATTAGGAAAAATATTATAAAACTATAAAGTCCACTATACATTTAAATATAAATGATATCTAACTTGTATCAACGCTTTAAAACTTGAATTAAGCCTCCTTTCCATCTTTCCATTCAAGGGTCAGAAATCTTCCACATTCCTAATGTTTTTCTATTGAGTATGGATAAAATGATACCAGGCTCCCAGGACTAAAGAGACTATCTTATCGAACTCTTTACTTCATTGAATATTCATAAGTACTAAGTATGAGTCTTATAAATTGGTCTAATTGGGGATAGGATACTTCTTCCACCTTCATTTTATAAACAAAGTACTCTCAAAAGGAAGGTGCTTGCATACAATTATTTATGTGTACTAATTCATATATTTAGTTCTTTCAATTTGATAATTCATATGGCCTTAAATTTAGTATAACTTTTTATACTCATTTGATGAATTATTCAATTAAAATGTGCAAGCACAAAATAAGCATGTATTAAATCATTTTCTTATTATAATTAAACTGTATCCAATGATTTCAGTGAGCAAAATACAAAAAATAGGGGCTGGAGAGATAGCATGGAGGTAGGACATTTGTCTTGCATGTCGAAGGACAGTGGTTCAAATCCTGGCATCCCATATGGTCCCCAGAGTCTGCCAGGAGTGATTTCTGAGAGTAGAGCCAAGAGTAACTCTTGAGCACTGCCGGATATGACCCAAAAACCAACCAACCAACCAAACAAATAAATAGTAAAAATAAAAAATAAATCTATGGATATTTTATTTTATTTCATTTGATTTTGGTTTTTGGTTTTGGGGACACACTCAGTGACGCTCAGAGGTTACTCCTGGCTTTGCGCTCAGAAATTGCTCCTGGCTTGGAGGACCATATGGGACACCAAGGATCTAATCAAGGTCCATCCAGGATCAGCCACGTGCAAGGCAAAGGTCCTATGGCTGCACTATTTCTTCGGCCCCACGGACTTTTTTTTTAAATAAAATATTTGGATCAGAGGGGTTTTACAGATGGTAGAGTGGTTGACTTGATGGAGCCATAATAGATTTATTTTCTGGCATCTCATAAATTCCTACAAGCATACCAGGAGTAATTTCTGAGAATAGAGACACAATGAACACTGGGTGTAGCCCAAAAGTCAAAATAAAACTAACAAAATCAAAAAATTCATTGCATTCCTATTTAGCTATAATTAAAATCTCCATATTTTAATAACATAAAAAAGATAGAATGAAAGCAATCCAGTATCTATATTATCTTTAAAATAGTGTGTTAAAGTTAGATTATTATAACTTTAATCATCAAAAATCCTTGTAATGAGTAGTTTATATGTTTTAGCTTATTGTTTGTTTGTTTGTTTGTTTGTTTTTGTTTTTGGGCCACACCCAGCGGTGCTAAGAGGTTACTCCTGGCTGTCTGCTCAGAAATAGCTCCTGGCAGGCTCGGGGGACCATATGGGACACCGGGATTCGAACCAACCACCTTTGGTCCTGGATCGGATGCTTGCAAGGCAAACGCCGCTGAGCTATCTCTCCGGGCCCTGTTTTAGCTTATTGAAATCACAGTTCTAAAGGGTAAATGATCCCCAATGGAATGTTTTCCTTTAGTACTTACATAAGAACATTAATGTTAAATACTAGAATGTTGTGCCAGATAATTTGCCTTACATATGTGAGGAAATGGGTCAAATCCTATCTTTTTCCCCCAGCACATACCATGATGATTCACTTTGCAGGGATACTTAATATTGACCCTGAACTCTAATAAATAATGTGTTTGAGCAGTAAATCAATATCAATATTTACTTCCTTTATTTTATCACATAAACACCTCTACACTAGCTTAATTCAAAAACTTTATCAAGAAATACTTAAGTGAATTCATTAAAGCTTATGAACAATTCAACATATATTTTTAAATTTCTGTTTATTAGTCAAATTATTTTTCTCAACTTTATATATAAAGTGAATTTAGAAAATATGTCATCTATCTATTATCTATAATTAATAGCTAAAGATAAATAGCTATATTGTTCTATTCTATAAAATTCTTAATAAGGATTTTAGACAATGTTTCATATATGTTATTCTAGATACTATATTTTTATTAAAATTATTTAATTCTAGTAAGCAGTTACCTAGATACGTTTTAGAGTGCAGATTTTAAGAATTGTAGCATGAATCTGTTTAAATTTTTAAAAATTGACATTCAAGACTTATTTAAGACATAAGACAAATTTTAAAAGACACATGGAGTTTATCAAGTTGACTTTTAAAATAATAAATATATAGTTACTTAAAAATGATTCAAATTTATATTGATCAGTATGAAGCACAAATGTATATTTGAATATATCTCTTGATCAATCTATATCTTTATATTATCTTGAGAAAAGATAGAGGTAAGTTGTGAAATTTAATGAAAGTACACTGTCATACTAGACAATGACTTTTTGTATTAATAGTTTATCATGAGGCCATTATGTAATTCAAGCAACTTTAACATTTATCTTGTTTAATATCATTAGATTGTCTGCCAAGAACACAATATTAGCCAGTTGAATTACAGCTGCTTTGTTTTTCTGCCACTTTCTTCTTGAGAAAAATGAATGTGACACACGTGTTTTCACATCCTAATTTATATTCTGCCTTAGGAAGATTATATATTGCAATAGTAGTAAATCGTGACTATTCGGTTTTGTATTTTATCAGGAGCAACGACCATAGAAAAATATGATCTCAGGACAAATTTGTGGATCCAGGCAGGAATGATGAATGGCAGGAGATTACAGTTTGGTGTGGCTGTTATTGATGAAAAACTCTTTGTCATTGGAGGTAGAGATGGCTTAAAGACTTTGAACACTGTTGAATGTTACAATCCTAAAACCAAGACCTGGACTGTCTTACCACCGATGTCAACACATAGACATGGTTTAGGTAAGTTCTCTTTGTTTTTTATCATTTTTAGAAATGTTTAAAAATAACTGTATATTGACTGAAAATTGTATGTTAAATTAATGGGATTGCTCTAAATTATCATGGATTTTTTATAAAAATATGGTTTTGTAATGGTGCATGTTTTAAATAATACACATTTTTGACAATAAATAATACTGTCAAAATGTAAATGTTACAAAGATTATTATACACAAGTTATCCTAACTGTTTTCACTACACAATATTTATATAATATGTTTAAAATAAAAAGGCAGAGCTCATAAGGAGACCAGAGTAATGCAGCTTAGAGGAATAAAGCTTTTATGTGTGTCAAAAACAATTGAGGCTATTTACTTACATGTTACTGATAAACAAGTCAAGAATGTATTTGTGCTTAACAAATTGATCTTGAAGATTGGTAAAATCTTGATAAAGCCTTGGTAATACAATTAGGGTACTGAAGAATGACACTAACTTGTTCTAAGGGTCAATATAAGGGGCTTATTTGATCTCTTCTCTAGAGTAATATATATATATATATATTATATATAATTTTGGTTTAATTAGGAAGATTTGAGTATGAAGCACAAATCTACTATTTATGGATGATTTGGGGAAAGCACTTCAACTAGAAGCCTAGTTTTCTTATTTGTCACCATCTTATGGCTTTACATAGGTGAGAATAGAATACTAAGCACAAACATGAAATTGATTTATAAATTATAAAATTCTGTAGAAATATCTGAAGAGTCAAATTTAATATGGCTATTTGATCTTTAATTTCATTTCATATCATGGAATTTTGAGTGGTGCAAATTACATTTTTTAAGAAATATGCCAAACAATTGACAATGCTCTTTTCAAATATTTATATTACAATCATTAAATAGCTGCTAGGGTTTAATGGAAAATACATTGCTTTAGACAATTCTGACAAGCAAGATTATAAATAATTTAAAAATATTTATAAATGAAAAGGCGAATTTAATAACTAAAGTACTGCTTTCTTCATATCTGCCTATTCTGCTATCAATATAAGTGGAAAGGAAAAAAACATATGCGTTTATGCTGAACAAAATAAATTATCTTTTTAACCAGATTTACCTCACTTTAGTTTGCTCCTTTTTAAATTAAAAAATAATACATGTATGTGGGGTTTTTAAATTTCTATTTTTAATTGTTGTTAAAAAATCGTGGTTTAAAAAGCTATTTATAATCGGTTTTAGGCATATAATTTTTGAACACCAATCTCTACCCCAGTATCAACTTTCATCCCCATTATTTCCATATTCTATCATATAACATTGAGTAATATATTTAAATTATAATGTTTTGTTTTAATTGGAATTATAAAAAGTATTTAAATAGCAAGATTTATAACAGTATTTATTTATTTGGACAGATTTTATTTTAGGGATACACCCAATGTGAGCAAAGGGCTTAATCCTGGCTCTATGCTCAGAGATCATTTCTGGCAGTGCTTAGGGGACCATATTTTTGGGTGCTGGGGTTTAGACCCAGGGTCACAACATGTAAGGCAAATGTCAACCAGCTGTACTAACTCTCTGACCATACATATGCCAACAAAATTTTCCCCCACCCCCATGAAAACAAAATTTAATATAAAATATATAAAGAAAATTATTTTCCAGATAATACCCGATGATATTAAATGCCAATCGTATATTACTTTTGTTTTTTAAGTGTATATTTGGTATTTTTAGTTTCTTACTATGCTGTATAATATTGTCATTACTAATCAATTTAACACATGTTCCTAATAAATACACTTATTTCAATTATGTTTCTTCCTTTTACATTAGTTTTATCTTTTTTATTCAGATATGTTAAAGATTAATTATGTGAATCATTTTTGTATCAAAAGAACACTAAATATTTTTACCTTGGATGCAGGATGAGTGTTTTAATTTCATTTTTTTTTGTTTTTTTTGGGGGGGTCACACCCGGCAGTGTTCAGGGGTCACTCCTGGCTCTACACTCAGAAATCGCTCCTGGCAGGCTCAGGGGACCATATAGGATGCTAGGATTTGAACCACCGACCTTCCACATAGAAGGCAAATGCCTTACCTCCATGCTATCTCTCTGGCCTCCCTTTTTAAAAAAACATTTTTAGTGTTTTAATTTCAGAATTAAAACATGAGTATTAAAAAGTAAAATGTTTTTTTTTGGGGGGGGTTTTGTTTGTTTTTTTCCTTTTGGTTTTTGGGTCACACCCTGCAGTGCTCAGGGGTTGTTCCTGGCTCTATGCTCAGAAATTACTCCTGGCAGGCTCAGGGGGCCATATGGAATGCCAGGATTCAAACCACAGTCCTTCTGCATGCAAGGCAAATACCCTATTGTCATGCTATCTCTCCAGCACCTAAAAAGTAACATGTTACTAGGTGCCATCCTAGGTTCAGTGCAAAGACCAAGGTCACCAACCACAGAAGATGGACTAAAACGACACTGAGGTAACAGAACCTCTAGAACCACAAAGGCTGACTTCACCATAAGTCCTACCTCAGGATCTGTGCAGATACTGAGACCTCTAAACACAGAGCTCTGAGTGTATCACCCTGGACAGAACAGAAGTCTTCCACACACCAAAAAACACCACCGGGAGAATAAATGATCCTGAGCAAAGTCTAGAGCTGATCCCATGACAGTATACTCCAAGGACGGAGAAACCCCATATTTCTTAGGCCATGTGAATTCCTTTTCGAATGACCCCAATATTTACTGTGCCAGGGCAGGAGGGGAAAAAACAAAAATGCAAAAAGCACAAAACCTTGGTATTTTTTATATATATATCTTTTACCTTCATTTATTATTGTTATTATAATTTTTATTTACCTATCTATTTTGGTCGATTTCTCTGTTTGGGTGTGATTATTGAAATCGTTGTCCCCAATTATACTTATTTTTTTTCTATTCTTTTCTTTTCCTTCGTTATGTGCTATGCCATGTTTCTTATTTCAAGACCATGGCGGGCTTTTGGTTTGTTTGTTTGTTTTTGTTTTGTCTTTTGTTTGTTTGTTTTGCTTTGTTTTTCGTCTGTTTTTTGTGGTGCTTATCGATATAGCTGGAGTCCTCACTGGATAATTGACACTTTTTTTGGTACTGGTGGAGTGTTTCACCTTCTTTCTCTCCTTCATCTCCCAAATTGATGATGAGAGCCTCTAGAAGGATTCCACCCATTTTGGGAGTATTAGACTCCTACCCCAGTTTATTTATCTCCTCCTTTTCAGGAAAAACCACGCAACTTGAACTAGCTAGTCCTGCCTACAGTTTGAGGGGGAGATAAGGGAGGCATCAAGACCAAACAGGTGCAAGACTACTAAGTAGTGGGTTGGATACAGAGGGGACCACATATTCTAGCCGCCCTGGGGGTGAGGGAAGAGGAAATGGGAGGTAGGACAAAAACGGAGGGGTAGGGAGGGCAATTTGGGGATGGGAATCCCCCCCTGATTTTATGTAAATATGTACCTAAAATGTTATTGTCAACAATATGTAAGACACTATGATCAAAATAAAAATTATATTAAAAAAAAAAGTAACATGTTTGATGAAAACTGTCACCTCATACTTTTTAATACTGAAATTCTACTACACAGGCTGCTTGACTATATAGGAATTGTGAAATAAGATATCTTGAACAGTGAATTGTGGAATAGGATATCCTGAACAGTGTCTTAGTAAATTTTGATCATTAAACAGTCATTGTAAATAAGACAATAGGATGGCATACGAGGAAGGATCAGATTTATAACAGAATGCATTACCACAAAGTTTTGTGACCCATTAGCTATTCTAATATAGGTCTCTTGTCTTGCCTAAACTTCTAATTATTTTTGATAATTATTATTTTTGATAATTTTGATAAATAATTATTTTTGATTTGCTTAACATTTGTTATTATGTAGATTACTTCTCCAACCAGTTGTATATTTGAGTTTTTCATAATAATTAAATAATTTCTTGTTTTGATATCTCAATTTCATTTTCTCTTTTACACATCACTATCTCTATTTGTTAATATGTTATTAATATTTGTTTCCCTCTTTTTTTGATTTCACAAATTGGGATTTATTTTATATCTGGTGCCTGAACTCTTAATGTTATTAATATTCTCTATATTTAAAACTGTTCATTAGAATAATATCAAATTCTAGCTTTTCTATTTGTGGTAGATAAACAGATTCCAGCTCCATGTCTTTTTATTTCTCATTTTATAGCACATTTTAATTTTCTCTAAATATGTTTTAAAAAGCTGTGGCCACTGAAATACTTATGTTGTAACTGTATGATCATATGTGCATATCAGACTTAGCTTTTTATATAAAAAGCTAAGTCATATGTCATTTCTTGTATCCTTCTAAAATATTCATGATATAATGGGGACATTACACTGGTTATGGAGACTTATCTCTTAAAGCTTGTTTTGCCCACCATAAAATGTAGCCCTCAGCAATACAAAATTTACCCGTTTTGCAGAAAAATCCCCTTAAATATTTTTCTCTTATCTGTGGAACCCCAATCACTGGTCTATATAATCTGAGACAGAAAAGAAATTTCTAGGCCAGCAAGTCTTTTTTGCACCCAAGCAGCGCTCTGATGATTTCCTGGTGTTATCCAAGCAATTATGGCAAACCGCAAAAGCAAGGCTGTTCCATTGCCTAGTGGTATATTAAATCTAGCAACTTTTCTAAAAAGAACAAAAATAAAGTAGTGAAATAATAATGAATATTTTTTCCAACATATTCCCTCACAGGAATTTAAATTTTTGTCTCATATAGTATGTCACATCTAACATCTGTTCCTCTAATTATTTTTTAAAATGTTTGTTTTTTTAATTATACACCATAACACTCCATTCATTGTAACAGCTATCATTGGGGTAAATGTGCAATAATAGCCACTTCTATTTGTTCAATAAAAGAAATGTCCTATTTAATAAGTGTCTATTCTGAGTATGCAGGAATTATATATTTGACTATGTAGTATGTATCATATAAGTGACAAGGAACTAGATACTATGGCAGGGATGGCGAACACGCGGCTCTCAAGCCTCATGCGGCTCCCGGCCAAAATGAATGCTGCTCTTTGCCTCATATCATGATTTTGTATACTGTGGCTCTTTGCCAAGTTTAGATTTTGTTCTGCTGCTTCTGAGAAGATATCTCTTAGTGCGGAGTTCCGCCCCCAGGCTGTGTCATCCCATCTCCCATTCCTCAGGAACAACTGCACGGGTTAGCGAGCGGGGGACCCGAGTGGCACATGTTGGGTCACATCTTACTGTTCGTTCTCAGTGTGGAGGAGTGGAGGACGCAGCACACCCTCACCCTCTCTGCAGGATTTTGACCCTCACTCAAAATGGCAAAATGCAATATGTGTTTAATATATTATTGTTAAAATTATATGCTTTTGTGTGTTTGTCTGCTTTGGCAGGTCACTGCGTGATGTGGCTCTGACTCTCATAGTTTAAAATTTTGGCTCTCTGTGTCGAACTTGTTCGCCACCCCTGTATTATGGTATTTTTAAAGTATAAGATAAAAAGTAGAAATATTTTCATTTTAAATAAAAAAAAAACATGTTATGAGTAGTTATGTGTGGGTGTCCCCTCTCCCAATGTCTTATTTATACCACCTGAATGATCAGAACCACTAACACCTGGATTAGGTGGGAAGAGGAGTCTGATTGAGAGAAGAGAGGTGATAAGTAGGAGACTTAGAGAAGAATCAGAATCAGCAGAGAGAATCAACAAGGAGAATCAGCAAAGGGGAATTAGTCTTCTATGAAGCTTGAAGAGCACCTGAAAGGGAGACAGGCAGAGAGAGCCAGAGAAGCAGCAGAGAAGTAGCTGCTAGGAAAAGGCTTAGCATAGAAGCCATGTGAGGAAATGTACATGACAGTTAGGACCATAAATTAGGACCAAATGAAGCTAGGTTACTCCTGGACATTCATCTGACTGCTTTTTTAATTTCTCTGCCATCAATATGCAACCTTCAGACTCATCAGGCCATAGGGGCTGCAGGAGCCTGGCCCAGCCAGTCGAGAAAGGCCAAACGCACATCAACTCTAGGACTCGAATTTATATTAAAACAAGAACTGGCACCTGACTCTAGACTGATTTGAACCCTGGATCCAAAAGGAAGACTGCAATGATGGTGTGTGACTTGACTTTTTGGTTTATCGTCACCATGATAGCCCACTCAAGCTGGATTGAATGTGCTGTGACTTCCACTGGAACATCGGTGAACATGGCTCTTGTTCTGAATGACTTCATGTTGCTCTGGTCATTCTACCTAAATTTTTTACTTTGGTCTGTACATGCCAGGCTCTCTAAAGATTCTCCTGCACACATACTACAAAAGGGGAAGTGTGCCTTCCCTGTGGTTATGTGTTCTCAATCTAAGAATCTTCCGAGAATTGATAATTTATTGTTTACCACTGACACTAAACTAGAGAAACTCCCATCTCCCAAGCATAATAAGCCAGCTACTGTCTTTGCAGACTCAGAGTCTGAAAACAGCTCAACCAAAAATATCTCCTTGCCCCAAGCACTGAATCAGGTAGACAAACCAATGCTGGTAATCCAGTGCTGGGCACTTAAATGTTTTTTTTTGTTTTTTTTTTTTTTTTGGTTTTTTTTTTTGGGCCACACCCAGTAACGCTCAGGGGTTACTCCTGGCTATGTGCTCAGAAGTTGCTCCTGGCTTGGGGGACCATATGGGACACCGGGGGATCGAACCGCGGTCCGTCCAAGGTTAGCGCAGGCAAGGCAGGCACCTTACCTTTAGCGCCACCGCCCGGCCCCAGCACTTAAATGTTTAATGTCCAAAATGCTTATGAATTTATCAACAGAAATGACACCAAAGAAAATGTCTTTGTTCACTGGAGAGCTATTAAGAGAAACAATCTCAGGAAGTTTCAGTGTAGCATTGGATGTGGGGAGACTGAAGTTTGATGTTGTGAATGGAAAGAAGGGATCAAAATCTGCTAATGTAACTGGACCTGGTGGAATGTCAGTGAAAGGTAGCAGATATGCTCCCAACCAACATAGGTTCTGTCAATTCATCCCCCAGCCTCACTCATCTGGTCCACCACCTATGGTGACATAGGCCCACTCAGGTAAGACAGAAACAAGAAGTGAAGGGGAAAATGTTAAGACTCTGGACAGCATCCCAGACACCACATTCTACCATATTCCTTATACCAGAGGTGCCTTTTGCAAGGACTTTGGACCCCTAACTACAGCAGCTCATCAAGGAGACTCCATCAGCCTAAATCAGAAGGTGAAAATTGAGAAGATGTAGGATCTAAGACCAGCTGAAGACCAACAAAGGAGAAATTTCTTTCAGAAATTCTGCACCTGGGTTACCTCCAAAATTTTAACTTTCTCTTAGGCTAATCTCTTGATCCTATTTTGGCTCCCTGTTTGGGTGCCAACTGTTAGTGGAGCATCTGTTAGTGGAGACTATGGCTTGAAAATGAAGGTCCAGTGAGATTCAGGTCTGGAAGCAAATGTTGACACAGAAACCAATCCACACAGTGAAGAGGTACAGAACAGGTTTTGTGACACTCCCACCAAATAAAAGCCTTGCATTAAGGAAATGATGCATCTCTAACAAATTAAACTACTTAAGATGACAGACTTTTCAATAACTAAGAGATTTTATTTCGGCATTTATGTCTTTAAAAACATAATTCTATACATTATGCGTTTTATTTACCATGTTTTACCACATTTAATAATGTAAAAAAAATTTACTGGCATTACTTGAATGTACCAATGCTTTCATTTAAGCCTTCTTATGATATATTGATAAAACGTAATTACATCACTTTTTATCATGGATTTTCTATATGCCAAGAACCATGTTTTCTGTTAATTACATGGTAGAGGCTGTTTTGTCATTTTTGTTTTGAGTTGCTTAGTTTCAATTAAGATCAAATTCATATGCCATAAAATTAAGATTTGCAGTGTAGATATGACTGCTTTTGAATTGTATAGTCATAAATACTATACTTAAAGACATTTTATAACTCATAGCAACAACTAATTTCCTACTGAGGGAATACTGTTGGCTCTAAACTCAAGGAAGTCTCCTGATGAGGTTTGGGGATATATGTTGTAGCAGAGATCAAACTGATCAGCTGTATGTAAAGCAAGCACACTGCTGGCTATAATAGCCCCTTGACTTCATTTTTATCTAACTTTGTACTATTGTTTGTGGACAACAATTGCTGGAATCATTCCTGTCAAAGTTAGGGACCATACGGGGTGACAGGAAGAGAACCCAGGTTAGACTCATATAAGGCCAAAATGTTTATCTCTGAACTATCTGTACCTCAAATATTTTGTCATTCTTAATAAGAAGGTTAGACTTAATTTGAGATCATCCTCAATTTGCATTTTAATAGATATATAGTTCTATGTAAACACTGGTTTAGGTATACCACATGCATTTTGAATTTTTGTTTTCATTCATGTTAAAGTTCTTTTTAAGTCTCTTTAATCTCCTATGACCTATTACTAAGAAATTGTGTTATTTAACATATTTATCATCATTGTCATATATATTACATTTTGACATACGTATTTATCAACAGTTCAAACATGTTTTCTTATGATTTTGAATTTTATATAAGATAGAAAAAATTTAAAACAATACTTATACTTTTAGACTACCTTTAGCACCATCCTCTTTAATTTGAATTATATATGTATATAACCTAGCACTTTCAATTAAACATACTCTTGATTCAAATTCTATCATTATTTATTTATTCTAAGAATGTATTCACATATATTTTTTGCATGCTATAGAATTCTTAACAGAATTTTTCTTTGAACATATTAAATATGCTACCCCACTGTCTTCTGACCTTTTCTGGAGTTAATGAGGAAAAATAATTTTACTCATAACGAGAATCCTGTGCAAGTGATAAGTTGCTATTCTCTTGCTACTTTCAAGATTCTCTCTTGCAGCCAGAGAGACATTACAGGAGTTAAGCTCATTTCATTCACTGGACCTGTCCAGGTTAGATATTTGGCACCAGACAGTTCCCTAAACTTCATTAGATTCTGCCTTGGAGTCCCACTACCATGACTAGGGTGGCCCAAAATTCTTGGTAGCACAGATACCTTGAGTTTATTTTTGTTTAATCCTACTAGCAGGCTTTGTTTTAAATTTCACTCCCTGGCTCCAATTTCATCTGATGCCTAATAACATTGAATTGCACATTGAAGTATTGAAAAAAGTCCTAAAATGTTTAATGGACTACCTAGAAAAATCAATGGTGTTCTTTATTTTTCCCTTTTAAATATACTAGGCGAAATTTACTAGGAAATACTTTCTAAATGCTCAATCAAAACTACCTAGAAATAAAGGCCCAGGTAAAGAATGAAACATGAAGGTAAAACCATCCAGAGTGGTCTGCATTTGTGTTGGGTCCAGACCTGCTTTGTGTTCTTTCCTTCAGGTCTGAATTTTTGTTCTGTTTCATTTTAATTTTTTTATTGTTGTTCTTGTTTATTGCCCACAAATAATTATGGTTCAGGCTTACTCCTGGCTTTTTGTTCAGGGATCATATTTGATGGGGTACTATATGTAGCACCGCTGTATACAAGGGTGCTTTCCTTTGTACTATTTTATTATCTCTCAACCTTTCTTGACACAGCTAGAATTCTGTCTCTATCACATAAAATTGTGAATTTTATTGCCCTAGAAATGAAATCTTCTGCAACCTTTGCTAAAGCATAGACAAAGACAAAGCCAAAATAAAATTTTGCTTTGCTTAATTAGCTTGCTCCTCCTCAAAGATTTCCAGAGTCAAATCCCAGATTATCACCAGGGTCCTCTTGATGTGACAACAGTGAATCCTAAATTTTGAGCCAGGAGTAAGGCCCAATAACCTTCAGAGGTGGTCCAAAAACATTAAACATACACTGTCTTCTATGTGAAGTCTGCTGACTTAAAAATTATTCTAATTATGGTCAAGTCTGAATAATCACATAAATTTCTAATCAGTCTAAAATGCTCCATGTAAAATAATTCTAAATTCAACAGTCTAAATTAACCGTGACTTTTTGTCACACAAAATCATCAAAGATTTTGGTGAAAGCTTAACACTCTGAGGTTTTTCTAGAAATGTATACTGCAATGCTCATGGCATCTAACTTTCAAGATTCCCAGAATTTGGTGGTAGTATGGGAGAGCTTGGGCAAGCATGAAGTGCTCAAGATTTACTACTTTTTCTGCACTCAGGGATCAGTGGTCTAGGGGACTATACGGAATGTCAGGGATCCATCCTGTGAGGATCTATGCAAGGAAAGAGCCTTATCTGCTGTTCTATTTCTTCAGTTCTAGAAAATCAAAAATCAGAAATAGTAAAGTTTTAAAATTCTTCACTTGCACAGGTATCTCTTAATCAGTTTTTATTACTTTTATTTTTCTTTTTATCGGCTTCCCTCCCCTTTCCTTTCTTCTTCTCCCTCTCTCCTTCCTTCTCCCTTTCCTCCCTAATCCTATCTTCTTGTCTCCTCCTCTTTAATCTCCTCCTCTCTAATCTTGTCCCCGCCCCTCTTCTCTCTGCCCTATCCCCTCACCGTTCCTCTTTTTTTTTTTTTCCTTAACACAACAGCAAAACTCATAACAAATGACCCTTTGCTTAGGAGTCACCCCTGGCACTGCTTGGAGGACCATGTGATACAGGTTCTCTCACCTACAAAGCATGTGCTTGTTATTCTTACTCCCTATGTCATTTTTTTTTAAATTTTGGTCATTTTGTTTTCCCCAATTTATTTGACTACATCTGAAAAGTGTGATGTTGAATAATTATTATACTATAATAAAATAATAAAAAATACATTTTTATAAACAACCACTATGAACATTCAAATAAGAGAAACTTTTAGGTAGAAAAAGATTATATCATTCAAGTAAATGATGTGGCTTTGGAGAAATTGGCAAATTTCTTCAAACCCCTCCAGCAATTTCCAGACTTAAGTATTTTGTCATCACCTTGGTTGTAAGGTTGTTGATTTTCAAGGCTAAAGCAAAGCTTGGAAAAGATAATGGGAATCAATATAACTTAACTTTTAAAACTCCATGCAGTAAATAGAAAATGTCAGGTTCAACAGTTTTTCTTGTTATATGTATAGACCCTTTTTTCTATAATCCTGATGTTTTAGGAAGTTGAGAGAGGATATATATGGCATTATTCAAGTTTTACTTTTGAGTACACTGAGGGATTACTTGTGAAAGTGCTGGGGGCCCATGTAGAATAACTAGGATAGAACCTGGATCAGTGGTTTGCAAGGCAAGTGACTTACCTGGTATATTATTCTTTTGAAACTTCAAGCTCTAATTTCTGCCTATTATGTACTACTGTCTCATTCTTTGATGGAGAAGTGAGCTTTAGAGTTTATAATTCAGCCATTCTGCCAGTAACATTTATTAAGAATTGATCTCACATGGGTACACAGAATAAAACTGACTGATCCATGAGCAAAGAGAGCTATTTAAGAACATATTGTCATATTAAAAAATAAAATAAAATAGAGAATACTCTGGGAAGAGTCTGAAATTAAGAGATATTTGATAAATCATTCCAAGGAAAAATTTGATCCCAATTAAAGCTAGTGGAGAACAAAATGATTACAAGGAAGTACATCGATATCTCAGCTGGCATTCTGTGTCTATCTTGTATGATCTGAGTATCCCACTGCCCTTGAAGTTAGGTGTGTCTGCAACCTTTGCTAATACTTAAAGAAATGCAAAGGGAAATAAAATCATATGTGTTTTGCTTAATTTAGTTTGGAAATTACTCTTTCAAATTGTATTTTGTTTGTTTTTGTCTTTTGGGAGTTACTCAGGGCAATTCTCAGTCTTTAATCCTGGCTCTGTGTTTAGGGATAACTCCTAGCTTGACTGGTAAACATGATAGGTTGAGTATTGAACACAAGATGGATACTTGCAAAGAAATCACATTTTCCTCTGTGCCTCTAGACTCATTCTTGTGAATTAGTAATTGGCAAATACCATTTATTTATGAATAGAACTTAATTTTCTCAAAGTCAAAAGAAGACATAACACAATTTATTAGCATATACAGTGCATAAAAAGTACTGTTTCTGGGAATATGTAAAAGTGTGAAAGTACCCCCGAAACTTAGATGCCAGAGTGAAGGAAGAAAAAGGTTAAAAGTTAATATGATCCAGATATACCACTCCTAGGAATATACCCTAGGAACACAAAAATACAGTACAAAAATCCCTTCCTTACACCTATATTCATTGCAGCACTATTTACCATAGCAAGACTCTGGAAACAACCAAGATGCCCTTCAACAGATGAATGGCTAAAGAAACTGTGGTACATATACACAATGGAATATTATGCAGCTGTCAGGAGAGATGAAGTCATGAAATTTTCCTATACATGGATGTACATTGAATCTATTATGCTGAGTGAAATAAGTCAGAGAGAGAGAGAAAACGCAGAATGGTCTCACTCATCTATGGGTTTTAAGAAAAATGAAAGACATTCTTGCAATAATAATTTTCAGACACTAAAGAGAAAAGAGCTGGAAGTTCCAGCTCACCACAGGAAGCTCACCACAAAGAGTGATGAGTTTAGTTAGAGAAATAACTACATTTTAAACTTTCCTAATAATGAAAATGTATGAGGGAAATGGAGAGCCTGTTTAGAGTACAAGCGGGGGTCGGGTGGGGAGGAGGAAGACTTGGGACATTGGTGATGGGAATGTTGCACTGGTGATGGGTGGTGTTCTTTACATGACTGAAACCCAAACACAATCATGTATGTAATCAATGTGTTTAAATAAATAAAAAAGTTAATTTTCATGATCTGATTACATATTCATTATCTTCCAATAATAAAATATTTCAACAAAAAATTTATATTCAACAAAGTAATCAATTAACTATGTTTTGACTTTGTTTGTTTTTATTTTGCAATCACACCCAGAAGGGCTAAGGGATTATTTCTGGCTCTGCCCTAAAGAATTACTCTTGGTATGCTAAGAGGATCATATGCAATTCTGGAAATTGAACTGGGGCCTGCAGCATGCAAGACAAGTCTTAACCTGTTATACTATATCTCTTTTGAATCTCAGTTAACAAATAAACATTTTAAACATAGTAATGTAAAAATATCACTCAAATAAGAATGGAATTGGACAGATCCTGAAATATTTATTTTGTGGTTTGGGGCCACAACAGGCAGTGCTCTGGATTTACTCCTGGCTCTACACTTAGACATTACTCCTGGCAGTCTCAGATGACAATATGGTATGCCAGGAATAAAACTTAAGTGTGCCTCTTGCAAAGCAAATACTCATTCTCAAGATTTGTGTATTGTAAAACAGTTCAAAATTTAAGTATCAAATGTATGGATTTACCCAATACCACTTGCCTATTTAATAAAAAGCAAATATTATTTGTTACTTAAAAAATTAGGATAACCTGGCTACTCAAATGAGTCACACAGAAAGAAATTAAAGAAAGACAGATTTTAAATCAACCATAGATAGTTTACCACTTCTTTTCATTTTATTCTCAATTTGATTAATTTATTACTTAGTTTATTTTTTAGACATATCAGGGAAGATAAAATCTATATTTTTCATTGTAGGCTTTTTCATAGATGCATTTAAACTCAATGAGCATGCAAATTTCCATGTCTCAATTTAAAATGTGTTAAGACTAATTTTAATAGAAAAATTATTTCAGTCTAAATTGTTTCCATCTTTATGTGAACATCTAATAGTATGGCAAAGCAATAAAAACTATGCATATTGAAATACATTTAAATGTAGAGCATATTAAAGAAAATATTCCAGAATTCCAATTTCATAAATGAGAAAACTGAAAACCAAAAGATTAAGTAGTTTAATATTAATACTAAAGTTCATACAGTTCATGCTTCGTTAGTAGTGAAGCTCATTTTCACTTAGTTGTGAAAAGTTCACTTGATCTTCAGTAGTAAAGCTCAATAGTGATCCCTGAGCACAGAGCTCAGTAATAGAGTAATAAAGCAATTGGCTTGCATATGTATGATACTCAACTTTAAATCCAAGATTGTAAACAAATGTATCTATACATATATTTACATATATGTATTACATATATTTTAAAATACATATTATTAGGGAGGTAGTTCAAAGTTGTGGGCACATGCTTTGAAATAAGTAACCCCACGTTTAATCACAGGCAACTAGTGAGGATCAGAAATTCAAGTGAACTAAATACCAAATAGATTACACTCTTTAGTCATGCTCAATGTGGGACACACACACACACACACACACATACACACACACACACACACACACACACACGCAAATAAAACAAAGCAAAATTTGTATTTGGACCTAGAGAGATAGATTGAAGTGTCAGTGCAGATTCTTTGTATATAAGAGGCTACAATTGATCCTGGTACCAGGTGGTCTCTCAGGCATTGAGCTGGGAGCGATCTCTGAACACAATAGGCTTTGTTCCCAAAACAGAAAATAAATACAAAAAAAATTAAAAGCATAGTCTGACAGTATTTCTTAATTTAAAAGAGTAATTTGATCTATCCTAATTATTTTGAGTAAAATTCAGTTTCTGTCCTCAAGGTGGCTTTTGATAGTTCTTGAGGTAACACATGAAATAGCAGGGAGAGAAAGGGGTTGACCCCAGACAAGGTAAATATCTTATCTTGATAAAATCTCTTATATTTATTTTCACCCCGGACAAGATAAATAGCTTATCCTCGTCAAATCTCTTCACACCTATTTTTTTCTCAATGACACTTATAATTTATTCTTAAAAATACTGGTGATTATTTTTGTTCTAAAATAAGTAATTTTGTTTTATCTTCAGAATAAAATATTTATGAGTTAATTCATTATATATAATTAAAAACTAAATGTTTAATTTTTCATATAGATAGAAGAAACAATAATTTTCTTTGCATATTCCCATTACTCAATGGTAAAAGTACATTCTCTGGTACTTGTTAGTATTAGAAATAGGGGGAAAAAAGTTAGTATTATTAAAGACAGTTACCGCTAAGGAGAACAAAGAAAACTCTAGAATAACAGTTCAATAAGCAATTGAATTAAGTTTATGTAGACCTTTTTGTTGTTTCTTTGTAGGAAAGTTTTTATCTCAACCTTATTTTTAACCTTTAAAACATGAAATCTCATTTAGATAATATTTTCTTATATATGTAAAAAATCAAAGATCTTTTTCTCTGAGGTAAAGCAATTGATTCAATTTTATTTATTAATTAATTATTGATTTTGATTTTGGACTACACCCGGTGATGCTCAGGGGATACTCCTGGCTAGAAGCATTTGGATTCAAAATTTTTAAAAATTGGTTAGACCTAGGAGATTGTCCAATGGGTAGAATTGCTACTTTACATAATTTAGACTGGATTCTATTCCCGAAATCACTTTTCCTCCTGCGCATCATTGCATATAACCCTGTGTGGCCCTGAGAACTGCAGAGGTTTCTTTGGTGTTCCCCATCTTTGCAGAGCTCAAATAGTACCACATTCCAAATCCCTTAAATTGCCACGTATCATTATAATAGCCCTTGAGTCCATGATTACTACTTGGGATGCAGCAGGGGACACAAAATTATTTTATTAACATTACTGATTTATTATCATATGTATGTTAACTTTTGCCTTTACTTTTATTTTTTAAATTTGATTAATATTTTAATTAAGTTATATCTCTTGAGAAAAACATCCCTATTCCAATGAAAATTACAATGGCAATGAAACAATTCCCAGTTTTTTCTTTCTTTTTAATATTGACAAGAGGAAACACATAGGAAGGCAGCTAGGTATATATTGCAGAGGATCAAACTCAATGTCTCACACATGGTGGGCATGTGCTCTACCATTTGAGCTTTCTCAACCTGACACTCTACAAGTTTTTAGACTTAATGATAATAAAATGAAAATAATAACATGAAACGGTTGACATGAAAAGGCATTTTAGACACTTTTAAACACACATTTTCAACTTCTATAGTTTTTAATTTTATTTATATTTATTTTTTCATTGATATTTTTTCTCTTTTGTCCTAACAGATTCTTGATTTTAATAAAAAAAAAAGTACCCGAGCCCTTAGAGATATCATGTACCTTAAACTGACGCTTAAAATAGCATTACCTAGAGCCTGTTAAGAACTCCACAAATCACAGTAAAATAATGGTTGTATCCAGGGATATAAGTTAATAACAATTAAGTTTTATTTTAAACTGTTTTATAAAGGGTCTATAATATAAAAATAATACGAATCAAGTTGTAGAGATAGAATAGGAGTAAGATGCACTTGGTTCTTCATCTTTATCCATAATAATCCTTAAGCACAGCACTCGGAGCACTGCTGTTCAAGGCCAAAACCCAGTAATATACACATCAGTAAAACAAAAAAGGAATGTCTGTTTTAAAATCAAAAATATATTATTTTGATTCTCTTTTCCTCAACTTGTGACCATTTTATCTAAAAATAGGAGAGATATATTTTAGCATTTTTCTTGTAATAGAAGTTACCCAAAATAATTTTATAAATAGTATTATTTAGCTATTGTTTCTTAAGCATTTATAAACACTGAGCTATTCAGGTATGCACTTAATATATATTTATCTTAACTACCTGCTCCATAAAAAAGACAATGTATCTGATTCTCCTTTTATTTTCATAATTTCTTTTTACAGAGGCAGTTAACATGGATATATGCTTGCAAATATTGTGGCTGCTAGAATGTATGTGAACATGACTTTGCATACCAGGAGCTTATTGGAAAACTAGCCTTACGATTTGTAATCTTGGCCTTTGTCTCTAAAATATATAGAAAGGAATATTAATCATCCTGCTTACCCTTACAAGGTTTAAAAGGTTAAAATTAAAGCAATGATAAGTGGTCCATTACAACTAAATTGAGGCAGTTGATTTTTATTGCCAAGATGACTTGTTTTGATTTGATTTGATTTGTTTTAGTTTGTTTTGGAGTGTTTAGTTTGTTTTGGTGTGGACCTGGCAGTGCTCAGGGTTTACTCCTGTCTCTATAGTCAGGGATTACTCTTGTGTGGGTTGTGGAGTTGGGTGGGTTTATGCAGTGCTGAGGATAAAACCTGAATTGGCCATTCAGAAGGTAAGAATATTAATGCTGTACTCTCTAGTTGTTTCTCTCTAGTTCTGTATCTCTAGTTCTCTCTTAAAATAATTCTGAATATAATTTGTAAAAATATATAGCAAATGTAAGATATGTGAACATTAAGAGCCTTCTAAAATATTTGTTTATTCTGTTCTGTGAAAGTCCATAAAGACTCATAATGATAGTTGCAGATTCCTCTGAATATAAGACTGTGTCTCTCTGTTCTCTGACTAGAGAACTGCTTATAATGCATGAAACACCAACCAGGAAGTAAAAGTGGGAACAGATTAATATGGAGACAGTATTGCTTTGCATTTATTATCTCAATGAGGAGATTTATGGGAAGAGAGAAGCAGGTTAGTAGAGGCTGAGAGCAGATGTTACAGCATATCAGCATTGCTTGCATAGCCAAGCATTATTGTATTGAGATAAGCCTATCACAGTTTTTAAAAGAACACACTCAAGAGCTTATATTTGTCTTGCTTTAGCTCCTGTAACATATATTTGTTATATATAAGCCACAAACATAGACTAGAATCAATTAGTAATAAATAAAATTATTAGAATCTTATGTGTTTTTTGGGATAGAAGGTATATTATATCTTGCCCCTATAATAACTGCATATACCAATGTCAATTTCCTCAAAGAGAAATAAGGTTTATTTATCTGTGTAGAAATAACAGCCTTTACAAAATGACATTTCAGAGTCTTCAATATTTAGCTGTTGTCTCAGGCTATCTTAAACTCTGCTCCTTCCCTTATCTACAGCAATCTGAGATTTATCAAACTAAATATCTTATCAAGCTAGAAACACTGCAAGATATTTTATAGCCTATTTTGCACCGATTTCTGCCTTCACCCATATTGACCCTTTCTTTTTCTGGAGAACTTATTCTCTTTTGAACAGCTAGGTTAATGCCTTTTCTAGGAAAGATATTCCTTTATTATCTTTTCAATACTTGTTTTTTACTATGATGTCTTGCTACATAGAAAGCATAATATAGAATACATGATTGTAGATTATTTATTCTCATTAAGGATTTTTAAAAAGCATATTAACTTCTATAATACTAAATCAAAATTCACTTTATGAACTCATAATAAACAAAATGTTGCTTATTCTTAAATTAGTGTAAGGCACTACCATAAATTATATAAACATTATAAAAATGCATAAATGTTAATTTTCACTCAAACTTAAAGGTTTGGTTAGAGTGATAGTAGAGCAGGTAGGCATTTGTCTTGCATATAGCTGACCTGCATTCCATATGATGCCACTACCACTGACAAGTACAATTCCTGAGTACATAATACAGAGCCAGGAGTAATCCCTAGTCATCACAGAGGTTAACCCCGACACCAAAAACAAAAAATAAAAAGAAAAAAAGAAAAGGAGAGAGTTGTGCCCCTTTTCTATTATTACAATAATGTCTTTAAAATATAATTCAAAGCGGCTAGAGAGATAGCACAGTGATAGGGTATTTGCCTTGTACACAGCTAACCTGGGATGAACCCAGGTTTGTTTTCTGGCATTCCATATGGTTCCATGAGCTTGCCAGGTGCGATTTCTGAGTGCAAAGCCAGGAGTTACCCTTGAGTGCTACCAGGTATGGTCTAAAAATTAAAAAAAACACAATTTATAGATTTTAGGATATTAATAATTAATATTTTATTCATTTATATTGTAATTGAATAATTAGACACAGTCAGTATTATAGTTAAATATCAGAATATTGCTTGATCTACAACTGTGGACAGTGAGTAAATGGAGATCCACTAGAGCAAAAGTGGATGAATATAACCAAGCTATAAATAATGAAAGATGTGGTAAATTAAAATGCAATCTAGAATAATAAGTTAGTCTTCTTTTATTTAGAGATATAACATATGATGCAATTAATTTCAAAAGAATTAGAAAGTATTAGTATATTACTCTAGTTTGAAAGAAAAAGAAAAAAGAAAACTTTTTCTGGGGCCGGAGTGATAGCACAGCAGTAGGGTATTTGCCTTCATGCGGATGACCCTGGAGGTACCTGGTTTGATTCCCAGCATCCCAGGGTACCTGCCAGGGGTACTTTCTGAGTGCAGAGCCAGAAGCAGCCCCTTAGCACCACTGCGTTTGGTCCCAAAACCAATCAATCAATCAATAAAAATTTTTTTTCACAGCAAACTTTATAGCTTAAATGTATTTACTATCTGTTTTAAAGGCCAGATGTCATTATTAAGGTGTGAGAAGGATCACTTTCCTTCTAGAACTCTAAGGAAAGAATCTTCCCTTTGTTTCTATTACCTAGAAATGTCAGATGTCCCTTGGCTTGTGAACAAATTTGTCCAGTCTCTGCCTGTGTTCTGTTTGCATCCTCATTTTTTCAAAAAACGAAACAAAACTAAAACCTCCCTTGTGTAAATTTATAGGAACCCATGTATTTAGATTTAGGATCCATTTGACTAATTCAATCTGATCTCTTTGTTTTCTAGATCCTCGACTTAGTTATACCTGTGAAGAGCCTTTGTATCATGTAAAAGTGCATTCTGGACATATATATAATAAATAATATATGTATTAAAAATCACTAAATGCAGCTCCAATTCTACCACACACATTAAATAGCAATCCATTATTTGCAAGAGTGAATGGATAGAAATGAAAAACAAGTAATTTAATTCCTGAAAAATCTGAACCTTGAAGGTTTTTTATATAATTTATCACTATTTCTATGACTATATATTTCCCAATATAAATTTAAAATATTTTTCATATAATGACTAATATCCAAATATGAGAACATAATATATACTGTTTTGTATACCATTTATATAAGTCAGTCCATTTTGTAGGCTTTAGTCATCAGCACTATACATTCCAGGAATCTAGAGTATTTCTCAGTACCAAATACGTTTAAAGCTCCATCTTGCTACACTTAAATTTAAAAATAATGATAATAAAACTGTTTCCAGAGAGGGTTTGTCACATACTCTAATTTATAACTCTCAGACATGTTTGATGCTGTTGTATTAATCCCAAAGAGCACAGCGAGCTTAGCTAAATTTTAAAGGGAAGGAAAAGACACAAAGTCATAAAAATGATGATTATTCAATTACATGTTAAAGGCAGAATGTGACCTTATACAGTCAATATATGTCTTCAGTGATAAAGGCTTCACAACAGTGGTTTTCATCTCTTCTCACAAGCACTCCAGGGGTTTGAAACTACTGCTTTAGAGCATTAGTGAGGTTGGAACTTGTTGATTATCTGTGATTGGCAGCAAGTGCAAAGGCATCTCCTTGATAAACCCGATTGCTTCATTGAATCAGTATTCTAGACAGCATACTGCTGAAGTTTAATTGCTGGTTATTTTTTTCAAAGGACTAAATTAGTTTTTATATTTTTAATAGGAGCCAATGTACTCACATAAAAATTAGAAGCTTTATTTTTTTTTGGGTAAGTGAGACTAGTATAAAGAAAAGCATTAGTTTCTGTTATAAGGCCTTAGGATTCAAAGTGTTCTTAACATTAGGTACATTTCTAATAGATTTATTTGTTATGAAGGTTTTATATTATTTTTGACTATAAAAACTTTGGTCTGTCATATAGTCTAACAAACACTATAAACACTCATTTTAATAACACAAATGCTTTATTCTTTATTTGTGTTTTTATAATTTCTAAACATTTTGACTGACCAAAAATTGTACTTATTTTATAACACTACAAGTGCATATTACTAATGCTATTTAACTACATTTTTCCTTAGCAAAATTCAAAACTATTTATTTTAAGAAAAGGATCTTTCCATTTGTATCACGGCTCTGTCTTCTTAACATCTAAAATCCTTTTTGTTTTTGTTTTTGTTTTTCGGCCACAAGCGGTGACACTTAGGAGGTTCTCCTGTCTATGCACTCAGAAATCGCTCCTGGCTTGGGGGACCATATGGGACGCCAGAGGATCGAACTGTGGTCTGGCCTAGGCTAGCTAGCATGCATAGGACTGATGACTTACAGCTTGTATCACCACTCCTGCCCCCTTAACATCTAAATTCTTATTTATTTTTCTCACATCTACATATTTCTATAGACTTTCGGGTATGCTATTTTTTATATTTTCTTTTTTTTTTTTTTTTTTTTTTTTTTTTTTTTTTTTTGTGGTTTTTGGGTCACACCCGGCAGTGCTCAGGGGTTATTCCTGGCTCCAGGCTCAGAAATTGCTCCTGGCAGGCACGGGAGGACCATATATGGGACGCCGGGATTCGAACCGATGACCTCCTGCATGAGAGGCAAACGCCTTACCTCCATGCTATCTCTCCGGCCCCTATTTTTTATATTTTCTATGCTGTCATTCTAAGGCTACAATTTATCAATGCAATTTTTTAAAATATTTTCTTTATTAATTTAAACAAATATTAGTTGAACACTTCTTTTTAATTTCCATGTATCTTGATCTTTTATGATATATTTTCTTAAGAAAACCATCTATTTATATCTTTATCATATGGCTTAAGTTGTCCTCATTGTTTCTCAATTTAAACAAAATGGATTAAAATATCAATGATTCTTCCAGTTATATTTTCAGGATTATGTGAAATACGTGATCTATATTTATTACAATTAAACAAACATATTGATTCACATTTTAAATTTTCTAAAAATTATATTTTTCAGTTGCAATTATACTCCCCTTTTATAGTTTCTTTTCTTGTACATTATTTGGCAGTCATTTTGCAATTGTATTTACAACTGAAAGTATATAAATAATTCCAAACATCATTCTGAAATGTATGCCAGAGTTGGTGTCTTTTTGTCCTGTGGCAACAATTTTCCTTGCTGACTGAACATTCAAATTACCTTGGCTTCTTTGATATGTATGCTAAGTCATAATTCAAATGAATTTTATATGTGTATATATTTATTTATGTATATTCTTAATTACTCTAAATTATTTTTTTAAAAAGTCAGCTACAGTTTTGACTGAAATGAAATAAATGGCAGAATTCTGACAGCAAAAAATGTGTAGCACAAACTCAAATCCCCCTCGGTTTATTTGAAGGATCAGTAAAAATACATGTAAATATATACTTTTAAAATTCAAGGAAGATTATCTTTCTATTCTAAGAATTTTCTGTACTTACTGACCACAGAGGATTGCATTTACATGGTCTATCAGTTTTGGGATTTTTGAGAATACAAAGAAAAAGAAATGAATCATATTTATAGAAGCACATTTCTCCTTGATGTTCAATGATGATTATGCCACATATTTTTCATTGATCTTTGTTAATATTTTCACTGATAAATTTTAGTTTGTCACTAAATAATGTATCCCACTCAGAGAATAAAAGTTCAGCACCAAAATTCACCATGGGGATTCTAACAAATGTGTAGCCTGTGGCACAGTCATCTAATAATACCATTTACTCTTTAATACAGGAAGCAACAACTTGGTGTTAAAAGTAAACAAAAGGGACCAAAGCGACAGCATAGTGGGCAGGATATTTTTCTTGCATGTATCTACCCAGATTTGTTCCCTGGCATCCCATATGGTCCCCTGAGCCTGCCAGGAGTAATTTCTGAGCACAGACAAGGACAGGGATTAACCTTGAATGCCAATGTGTGTGTCTCCAAAACAAAACACACACACACACACACACACACACACACACACACACAAAAGCACAAAAGGAATAGGTTGCTTTTCAATTAACAGATGATACATCGGAAGTATATTTAATATTATTGAATAATACTAAATGTACTTTCAAATGAGAAAAGTAAAATATAAACTCACTTAAATGGCAGTAGGTTGTTTTATTCATTTATTTATTTAACTGTTTGTTTTGGTGACACACCCAGATATGCTCAGGAATTATTCCTGGCTCTGTGCTCAAAGGACAGTGGTCACTGATAGATTTTATTAGAGATCAAAACTGGTGGGTGAATGCCAGGCAAATTCTTATTCAGTTTGATATTTTGTTTTATTTTAATAGTTCATTATTGTGTAGAATTCCCATGAACATATTTTATATACATTATTGCAATGTAACTCAATAGTTATTGAATGTCAAAAAATCAGCATTTATTTCTAAAATATTTAACATATTAATGATATTTTAAATATAATGTAAGCATATTTAGAATAATTTAAAAATATAGCTCATAACCTTAATTTGTATAGTAAAAAAAATGAGATATTAAGAGGTTAAGGTTGTCACAAAATCAATTACTGTATGATACAACTGAATTCAATCAGTCTTATGATTTTTCTATTACTCACCTATTTTATTTTTATTTAATAATTATGCAGTTGTTTCTCAAATTTACCTAAACTATATATTATTTAAATAAAGGATAGTGAAGTCTATACACAAAATGAGACAAAATAATCGTGATGATTTTATGATTGATGAAATTATACTGTTTCTGCAGTGCTGATATTTAAATTACTTTTAAAATATGTGGCTGAAGTGATAGCACAGCAGTAGGGCATTTACCTTACAAGCAACATACTCAGGACAGACCAGGGTTTAATCGCCTATAACCCATATGGTCCCCTGAGCCTGACAGGAGATATTTCTGAGCACAGAGCCAGGAGCACCACCAGGTGTGATCCCAAACCCCAAATAAATACATTAATAAATAAGTACAACATTATATTAAAAACAGGGTGATATATGTAATTGGTGTTGTCATATTGAAATAGCATATTAGTAGGTATAATAAATTTAAACTAGCATGTTATGTGATATTTTATTAGTTATCTAAATAATACATATTTAATATTTTTGCTTTGCTATATGGCATAACAATTAAATAAATACTGCTTAATATGAATAAGAAGGATAACAGTACTAAGGAAAGAATAGAAAACCTGATAGAAATTTTCCATTTGAGTTAGATATAAAAAATCATGAAATATTAGAGAAATTGCGGTATAGAGTATCAAAGTTCTGAGAACATTTGGTAATAGTAATAGATGAAACGATAAATTATTTGGAAATGCAATAAAAATAAAATTAGAAAGTAAGAATTAGGTCTGTTACAGAGATTTAGTATGCAACAATAAATATATAAATTGAGTCTTAGCAAGAAGATGACTTCTAGCATTTGGGTTTGGATGATTTTTTTAGACAACAGTGAAAATAATTAGAAGATATGAAGTAAGAGAGTCCCAGGCAACATATTATTTATTTCTTATGAAAAAGCATAAAATAAAATTACTATACAATTCCTAAATATTTTAAAGTCCAGTTAGAAAGATATGATATTAATTTTTAAGCCTGAGTATTAAGAATAGAGTTGACTTTATTCTTTGTTGATTTATGCACAAAATAATAGATATTTGTATATTTTGGATTTAATGCCTTTGTCTTATTCAGAAAAAGTAACAATTGAAATCATTCAAGAATATATATTTTGGGTTTTTTTCTTTGGTTTTTGGGTCACACCTGGCAGCACTCAGGGGTTACTCCTGAATCTATGCTCAGAAATCACTCCTGGCAGGCTCAGGGAACATATGGGATGCCAGGATTCGAACCACCATCCTTCTGCATGCAAGGCAAATGCACTATCTCCATGCTATCTCTATGGCCAACCTAATATGACAACCTATTATGCCTGAAGCCTAGAATTGGTCTTGTACCAGAAAAATTATTCTTAATGAATTATTGTATTATGATCAATTGTGTCAATAATACTACAGATTTTAATGTTAAAGAAGTTGCATAATTTTTTTGGCTTTGGATTGCTTTGTGTAAGAAATATTATAATATTATAATCACATAAATCACTACAATCTGGGGGCTTGAGGGACAAAGTAAATGTACATGTTAAGATAAATTAAAAAAGTTAAATAAAAAGAATATATATTTTGAGTATTTATGAAAATATAGAGGAAGATTAGAAATTCCTGGTAGAGGATAATTTCCAGGTAGAAAAAACGGCTCAGCTTTCCATTAACATCACACAAATGTACTTTATGTTATGTTTGTCATTAGTTAAGAGAACCTAAATTCTCTATGTATGTTGTGAAAAATTTTATTTGCCAAAGTTGTGGATATTAACATGTCTTGTAATACAGAATGGTAAAATCAAGACCTATTTTTTTCCCCACAATCTGACACCCATTTTTTGGACTTTACTCCAGTAGCCATAATTCCACATTGACATCTTCAACACACTCACTGATAGAACAACCAATTTATTAGTAGCTTCATCAGTTATCTAAGTACATATTTCCCTACAGTAGTCCTAAGACGAGGGTATTATTAAGAGTAGATTTCAATTTTGCCGCACATTTACATAAAAATCATATAGTATAAATTGGCTCACTTAATGTCTATTCTTAAACTTGATATTAGAGTCTCAGTGACACTGCTTCATGCTTTTTTCTCCCACATTCCCTCAACCTTATTTTAAAGTATTTTCTTTGAACAGCTGTTCTAGTTTGAGTTTACTGAGTAGCAATGTTGGAGTAAACTGTTTAAGACATTTATTGAAGAGAAGATCTTTCCTAAAGTATAGGAAAATTGATCAGTGAAGGTAGTCAAAAGCTTCATACCATGAAATTTATCTACTGATAAAGTTTAGTGAAGCAAAATGAGAAGTAGGAAGGAAGATTGGGAAAGAATTCAAGGCTGCAATTCACATTTTAAAAAATGGCCATTATTCTATAAGGTGCCTAGAGACAAATCCAATTCACAGAATCAACATCATGTAGGAAAGAGCCTGCATTATTTTATCTACTAGGATTAGCCTTTGTCTAAAAGTGACCATTAAGAAATACTTAGAAGAAAAATGACTGTCCCAGAGTCAAGCAAAGAGAGGGCTGAAGATGGGAGGTAAATGGGGGACATTGGTAGTGAAAATGTGCACCAGCAAAGAACATTGTACATTGTATAACTGAAACTCAAGCATAAAAAAACTACATAACAGTAAAATACAAATTTGTACTCATGGTGTGTAATGTAGTTAAATAAAAATATAGAAAATGGTCATTGGTGATGGGAATGTTGCACTGGTGATGGGGGGATGTCATCTGATATGACTGAAACCCAACCATAATCATGTTTGTAACCAACGTGTATATAAAAAACATTAAAATAAAAAATATCAACTTTCATTTCATCAGCTCAATATCAATATCAATCATTTCATATATACCAGATGATTCAACTTACTTATTTTCATTTTCCACATCATTCCTAGTTGTAATATCTCTTCAGAAACAAATCAAGAAAGCCAGAATATGACTCATGTGGTATCACTACCTGCACATGCAATGCCATATATTTGCTTCTGGGGATCAAATCCTCCTATCTCCAAAACTTAGAGTAACCACTGAGTACCGCACTACTGGGATTGAGAAACATATTTCTTGGCCATGCATCAAACTTCGGTCCACATTGCAAGGTTGAATACTGCTGAAATACTCAGATTTAAGACAATAATATCTCTTTTATAACATTATTAAAACATTTTACTCAATTACTTATTGCTCTTATTGGAGGTAGGGAAAATTTCTGGCATAATGTGGCATACCTCACATTAATTTTCATTTTTTAATTATTATATTTTAATTCTTTTTTCATTTTAGTACTTTAAATTTTCAGCCTTATATGCAGCATGCTATCTATTGCTAGTCTCTCCCATATTCTATTATGTTAAATTTCTTGCAGATTTTCTGACTCACTGTTACTTTCTACCACAGGATCTTGGTCATTTTCTTTAGGCTAAGAATTTCTCACTCCCTAATGAATCTAAATTTCCTCATTAGTTTTATCTTAGGTATCACTTTTGAAATTAAGGTAAGAAAGATTAATTACTTCATGTAAATAGGCACTCAAAACCCTACTTGACTGATATGTCTTCTTTCTCTCAATCCACATGGACTTGATGAGGATGTAAGCTTATTAAAGACCATCTTAATTGTGACAAAGATGTATTAAATTATAAAACATATAGTAAATTATAAAGTGTTAAGTAATACAATTAATATTAACTGGCAGTATGGCAGTTAAAGTTTATGCCAAAATTAATTACTATGTAAAGCTACTATTAATGTACAGTTGGGGGACTGGAAAGATAAAAGAGGGATAGAAAGAGACAAGAATGAAATGTATCAGATTTATAATATAAACAGATTGGTAGCAGGAGACATTCTGCCATTATTCCAATAGTGTTGCCTTTTGCAAGGTGACTGTCATTCTCAATCTTAGCTGAAAAGAAGAATCACCTATCAGGACTTTAATACAACTTTCAGTTTGGGTCTCAGCCCAGCACAATTAAATTACAGTCTTTCTGATTCAAATATTTCAGGTAATTTTTCAAATATTGCCAGGTAATTTCAGTGGGATCCCAAGTCTGTACTCTCATGAGTGTGTCAAAAACAATTATAGCACATTTTTAAATTAAATAATTTTGTATCATTTATAAAAATAACCTTTTATAAATAGTAAATTCCATCAGTCTCTTTATTTATAAAGTATGCACTTATGGACATAGTACATAGATATATTTAATAGTCTTGGGAAATATTACCATCAATTTTTCATTTGCCACTATACAAGTAAAGTTTGCTAAATTCTTTGAAACAAGCAAGTACAGGATGTTAATTTTTTTATGAATTGTCTAGTGGTTTAAGGTTTCTGAAGTAAAATTGTTAAAATTACTGAAATTAAGTTACTCTAGTTGTTAGCATAAATATTTACTAGTTGTTACTAAATCCTTGATGATTTTCTAAATTATTTTAGAAGGAAATTAAAGATAAGTTATGTCTAGAAGGTAAGATGCTTATTATAAGGCTATGATAATTTATATACATTATGTTTTAAATTAGTAATACCAACATTATTATAATGATTTAAACTTAAGATATAAGAAAAATAAATTTACAGGTGTTACTCCTGGCTCTATGCTCAGAAATCACTCCTGGCAGGCTCGGGGGACCATATGGGATGCTGGGATTTGAACCGATGACCTTCTGCATACAAGGCAAATGCCTTACCTCCATGCTATCTTTCCAGCCCCAATTATTTATTTTAAAGTGAATATACTCTAGACATAGTCTCAATTTTGTAGGCTATTACTTTAAAATTATAAAAGTATTGGCAATATAAAAACATATATACAAATATACAAACAATATACAAACATGATTAAATCACATTTGTTTAAATTTGGAAAATGTTGGTGATTAAAATGCTTGATACCTTGTTTTACCATATTATCAGGACTTTAATAAGATTATTTATGTTATAAGATAATAATTTAATATTCTGTTTGTTAACATAAACATAGTATTTTTGTGTCGTGGATTCAGATAGATCAGAGATTGTTCTTATTTCTATTCTCAGAAATCACTCCTAATAGAGTTCAGGAGCCAGATGGGATGATGTGAGGCACTGAATCTGTATCTGCCCTGTGCAAGGCAGGCATCCTATCTGCTGTAATATGCTCTGACTCCAAATAAATACTTTAAAATAATTGTGTATAAAATATATTTTTTTCTACATGGAAATAATTATGAGAGATCTCTATAAGGTGAACACATCGGGATAAAGCTCTCACTGAGTCAAAATGTGAAAATTTAATTTCCTCTGTGTTCTGAAGATGGTCATATGAAAATTTATCATCTTTAACTTGAATTACTCCACTGAAAAAATAATGGATTACAAACTTTAATTAAAAGTTATTGACCAAATTATATTGAAAATATTTAATGATTATTGGGGCCAGGAATGTGGCACTAGAGGTAAGGTGTTTGCCTTGCAAGCGCTAGCATAGGACAAACCGCGTTTTGATCCCCCAGCGTCCCATATGGTCCCCCAAGCCAGGAGTGATTTCTGAGCACATAGCCAGGAGTAACCCCTGAGCATCAAATGGGTGTGACCCAAAAACAAACAAACAAAAGAAAATATTTAATAATTATTATATCATATAATTTTTAGTGTGGGAAATATATAATATAAATTGCATTTGTCATTCTTTTTTTTTGAGCCACTCCCAGTGATGCTCAGGGGTTACTACTGGCTATGCACTCAGAAATCACTCCTGGATTAGGGTGACAGGAATCAAACCAAGGTCCATTCTGTGTCAGCTGCATGCAAGGCAAATGCCCTACCATTGTGTAAATGCTCCAGCCTCAGCATTTGTTATTGTTAAAGAAGAAAAATATTAACACTATGCAGTCACAATAGTTTTCACTCATAAAAACAATTTTTTGGTAAGCGCTAAAAATTGAATCAAGATATGTTAAGAAGGAACATTACAAATTATATATATATATATATATAAAGTCCATTTTTAAGGAAATACGGTAAGTAATAATTTAGTTATTAAACTTCAGATACAAATAACTGGCACTAAAACATTTCTAATATTTGTTAATTATTTTAAAGCACTTCTAATAATGTTATTGAATAAAATATAGGAATATATTTTAAATTGTCAGATTTAGGTTGACATATACAGGAAGATATTTTAATAAAATAGAAACATTTAAATTAATTAATATGATTTTTAAAATGCTAGTTAATCATTTACTTTTCTTATTTTTTGTTGTTTTTTTGGGCCACACCCATTTGACGCTCAGGGGTATGGGACACTGGGGGATTGAACTGCTGTCTTTCCTTGGCTAGCGCTTGCAAGGCAGACACCTTACCTCTAGCGCCATCTTTCTGTCCCCAACTTTTTTTTTTTTTTTTGGTTTCATTCACTTTTCTTAACATGATTTTTTTCAAGGAAATCATAAATGCTGCAAGAAATGTGCAAAAAAATACCTACAGTCTTGCTATTGTAATTGATAATACATTACTCAGTTAATTGTAATATATAAATATGTTGATTTTATTTAGAATAAATGTATACTTTTCTCTTTGTGTATGTTTTATGTGTACTTAATAGAATGCATTATTATATTACTAGATTGAATATAGGTTCAATTTTACATCTAAGGTTAGAAAACACTTTCTAAGTTTTTGTTTGTTTTTATTTGGGCCACTGACATTCAGGGGTTACTCCTGGCTATGTGCTCAGAAATTGCTCCTGGCATGCGGGACCATATGGGATGGAGGGATCGAATCACAGTCTGTTTTAGTCTAGTGCACACAAGGCAGATGCCTTCCTGTTTACACCACCGCTCTGGCCCCAACGCTTTCTAATTATTATAACAACATTGAATATTATTGAATAATATAATAATAATAATATTGTTTGAAACAAATGTAGAACATGTTTTATCTGAAAGTAATTCTTTACATGTACTGAATAAAATGTATAATGCAGATATATGATGCATTAGAGATAAACCAAAAGTAGTAAAATGTCAAACAGACAAGTCCAATATATAGTCTCATGGTTTTTAATTCAGGGATTTAAATTCAGACAATTAATTTTCATAGATTATTCATTAAAATAAGAAATTAGTTCAATACATTCTGAAGATTTATGTGAGAGATAAACACTGGCAAATAACTGACAATAAATTTGAAAATTTCCTGTTTATTTCTTAGGATTCTTTGTGTCCTTGAGATTAATATTTACTTGGTTTTATTGATATTTGGGGGGAAGTCCATCCCTGTCAAAAATACAGAAAATGTATTTATCTAACATTTTTATTTTTTCATCATAAGCCACAAGGAAATGAGCTGTATTGTGTTTGTATTTAAGTATCTAGTTATTTATATGTATTCTAAGTTTTCTTTGACTATGTAGTATAATAATGAATAGTTTTGGCATTATTCTAATTGATTCTAACTAGCTAGGTCCAGTATTATGTTGCTTTTTTGTTTGTTTGTTTGTTTGTTTTTGGGTCACACCTGACAGGGGTTACTCCTTGCTCTTCACTCAGAAATCACTCCTGGCAAGTTCAATGGACCATATGGGATGCCAGGAATTGAACCAGGACTGTCCCAGGTTGGATGTGCAAGGCAAACAATCTACTGTTGTGCTATAGCTGTGGCCCTCTCATATTAAATTGAGTGAGTAACTTTATTTTTAAATTGTTTATCTCTTTTATGTTTTAGGAGTGACAGTACTTGAAGGACCTATTTATGCTGTGGGAGGCCATGATGGGTGGAGTTATTTGAATACAGTGGAGAGGTGGGATCCCCAGAGTCAGCAATGGACATTTGTGGCCAGTATGTCTATTGCCCGAAGCACAGTTGGTGTAGCAGCATTGAATGGCAAGTAAGTAGATATTTCTTTTTAATCTGATAATAAATGACTAAATAATCTTTGTACAATTTTATGTAATTTGGAAGATAAAACTTAAAACCATATTTTAAGTGTTAATATTTTTTGAAAGTTTAGTCTTGTGGCTGGAGCCATAGTACATACATTTAAATGACTCCAATTTAATACCCAGTATTCCATATGATCTTGTGAGTCCCATCAGGATTGATCCTCAAGTGAAAAGCACTGAATAAGGATTGAACATTGCCATGTATTGCTTCCCACTCCCAACAAATGATGGTTCCAATTTTCAAATAAACTTCTAGTGTAAATAATAACAATGCAACATTTATTTTGATATATAACCCCCAAGTTGATGGAAGGATCCTAAAATGTGTGTGACTTAATGTCTATCTACTAGAGTCGCGTTGTTTTTATTTTGTTTTTATATTTCAGACAGGAAATCATAAAAAGTGACCTTTCATTTCAAGCCAAAGCAAAACTTGTTGTAATATCTCCTCCTGACAGTTTTATTTTTTTCTTATAATAATATAAATGTGACTTCCCCCTGTTGTTTTATTTTTATAACTCATTAATGTGACATCTAATCTGACTGTTGCTTCCTCTAATATTTTTGAATAATTTTCTAGTTAATTATCATAAAAGACATTTAGCTTAGGTTATGATGACACCATTTGTTATGAGAAAAAAAGACAAACAATTTGCACATGTCTTAAAATTAATGACAATGTACTGACATATGCAAGCATAAAATTATTTTAATTTCATGAAACACATCAATTGGTCTTTTAATAAAAGATACTGAGTGATATGTATGTCCTCTTATTTCAGGCACATAGCTGCAGGCATACTTGATGAACAGTAGATAATTGACAAATCAATGAATAAAAATTTGATTAGCTATTTGACAAATAAACACTTATAAAAATGTCCACATCTGTGATTTCTTTTGCTTCTTTTTGTCCCTGCCTCAACTTAGTTCTTTAAACTTTGTTTTATAAATATAATATTTTGTTTTTTTTTAATTTCCCTAGTTAGATACTCGTATTTCCAGAACAATGTTTGAATTTTAATAAATGTATGCTCTGCTGGCCCTAGAGAATCTGCAATACAATTTTTTAAAAAACTCATCTTATTTATTGATTCACAATAGCTAAACTGATTCACTTACAAAGCTTATAATGATAATCATCTTCAGGCAATTGGAATGTCTCTGAAGCCTGAAGCTCATATAGTGTATCATGAGAGCAGAATGTACAGCTACTATTTTTTCCATATATCTCAATTATTGAGTAGCCACTGTACCTGAATTCATTCCCAGAAGTGTGTAATTTGCCTTCTAGAAGAAATAATCTCCCCAAACCAAGTAAGCTTTGTAGTGAGAAAGACATATTTATGTCAAGTCATTGATTGCAAAAATGCAAATTAAAAGAAAGAAAATTCAATTTGATGGAAACATGAGGAGATGGACTAATAAGAAAAAATAAGTCTCAGGTAATACTGCAATTTAACTACAGATTATGAAAGATAAAAGACATGGTTGTAGTTGAGTTTCAGTCAGAAAAAAGAACCCCTTCACGAGTGCAACATCCCAATTACAAACATGTTTGTAATCATGGTGATTAAATAAAGATATTATTAAAAAAAGGCGTGGTTGTATTTAAATTTCATATAAATATCTGAACAGAATTATTTAAGAAGTCTATACATTTTAAATGCCATTATATAAGAAAATAGCTAAAATATTTTCCACTGGTTCAGAGATTCTTGATAAATCATGTCTAAGAATTAGTATGTGTAGTAATTTCAGGCATTAATTTTAGTTCATTGGCCAACTCCTCAATCTTTAATATAATGAATTTATGATTTAATTTTTTTTTCCAGTCTTTTATTACCTGCTTTATAGGTCCCTTTATATCAATAATGCTGAATTTCTCAGTTTTTCTTTCTTGACTTGATATTCCAGTTTCTCTCTGGCTTTTCTTATACTTGCTCTCCATAGATTATTTTTAATATTTTTTCTTAATAGAGTCTCACTATTAATTTGGTTTCTCTTAACTGTTCTTTTGATAATTGGATAAAACTTAAAATTTTCAAGATGAATAACTTGACTTAACTCTATTTTTCTATGTGCATTAAATTCCTTACAGCAGGATTGATATTCATAAGGTTAAGTTTGTTATATTTAAGAACAGCACTTTTAGAAATATTAAAATATATAATATTAACTTTCATGTATACAAAACTTATTTTATAGTGTTTTTAAAACTAATTTTGCTAATATTTAATTTCTAAATGTTAGATTAATAATTACTTCTCTGAGAGCCAGAGAATTGTATATGAGGTAAGACACTTGTTTTGCTTGTGTGACCCCAGTTTTAATCTGTTACCACATATGAGTCTTAAGCAACATCAAGTGTGGCCCATAAAACCACAATAGCAACAACAATAGTGATAATAATTTTATCTCCCATTTGTCAAAATAATGGTTCAACAATTATTGTTTTTTTTTCTTTTGAAATCTCCTGGGCTTAACTAATTTTTTGAGAACTGGAAATGAAAGATTAAATAATTTCAAAGAACTTTGAAAACATAAAATGTCTTCAGTGATTTGCAGGAAAATTAACTAAATCAGTTTTCTTAGAATTTACCTTTCATAAAAAGATAGTGAGAAACTAAACAAAAACATAAAATGCCAACTTTAATATTTATAATAGGTACAAAGTGTGAGTTACTAAGAAAACACGGATGAATTTTTATTGAAATGACCCTTTCTACAATGTGGGAAGGTGGTTAGTAAGCCAGAATTTAACTGCATATTTAAGAACACGTCATTCCTTTACAAGTTTTTGTTGTTTCACATTAAATAGATTATGTAAGAGTCTACTCAAAACCTGGCTTAACAGGTTTTGGAGAAGTAAAATTTTTACTTTTATTTCTCTTCTAACTCCCTTTATTCTTTGGCTAATATGATACTTAATCTGACAGAAGTCATCAATTAGATATAATACAATAAATTTACATAAGTAAATTTAATAGATAAGTGGTCTTCAAAGAGCCAATGGAAATCTATTAAATACAGGTTATATAACTCAACTATGAGTAAAAATGGACTCATCTAATTTACTGCTGCATTGATGGAGTTTGAGAATATTCTCTAGGTGATTAGTCATAAAGAAAAGGATAGAAAAAATAATATTTTGTTTTGGATAAAGAAATAAACATAGAAGGAGAATAACAAATGCCCAAGTTCAACAGAAATGAAACTGTGTTTTCAGTAATAAGCTTACCATTCCAGTGGAGGGGAATATGACAGCACTAGGAACCCTGCAACAATAGTAATAATATAATTTGGAGGAGAAAATTCTGGAAAGTACTAAATCCACCCTGTTAGTAATATTGTAAGCCATAGTTCGACCCCCCAGCGTCCCATATGGTCCCCCCAAGCCAGGGGTGATTTCTGAGCGCATAGCCAGGAGTAACCCCTGAGCGTCAAACGGGTGTGGCCCAAAAAACAAAAATAAAAGAAAGAAAATAGTGCCTGTTGCAGAGGCAGGCTGTTGAGTGGAAAGCAAATTGGGACACTGGTAGGGAAGAAAGGACTCTGGTAAGGGGATTGGTGCTGGATAACTGTGTGCCCGAAATCCAATCATAAAATCTTGGTAAATCATGGTGTGTCAATTAAAAAAAAATTAAACATAAAGACACAAAAGCTGTGAAAAAGTACCAAGGAAAATATAAGTTAGAGTAGAATATGAAATAGTATGAAATACAACAGTTGATTTAAGAGGCCTTAACCTTTAATGATAATGCTATCTATCTTCTTTCTGATACAGGGAAGGAAAATTTACATATGTGAGATGGAGAGAGGAAGGTCAGAAAGTCCTTTTTTAATTTTTTTTCGGTATTTGGGCCACCCCCAGGTGACACTCAGGGGTTACTCCTGGCTATGCGCTCAGAAATCTCCCCTGGCTTGGGGGACCATATGGGACTCAGGGGGATTGAACCTCGGTCCATCCTAGTTTAGTACATGCAAGGCAGATACCCTTGAGCTATGGCTTTGACCCAGAAAGTCCTGTTTTATTGGTTGTTTTTAAAGCAGCCTTAATCCAAAATAATCAAATGACTATTTTGCATACTTTAGCATAGTTTATCCTGAATTCAAACACAATTACATCAAGACACCAAATCTAAGAGTTTTCCTAGTGATCATATATAATAACAAAGAGGAAATGATGAAAAATTCATGTAGTCTCTGGTAAATGTATTGAGATAATGTACATTGTAAATTTACAATAAGAAGACATTTCTCTAGCAAGTCACATCACAGTTTTCACTGGAAGTACTTATAGGAGTATTGTAATAAGAGTGACCAGCTTCTGGTACTTTAAAGAGTTCCATATTGTTTTGAATTAAAAATTATTTTAGTTCTTGTCCTATATATTTGTTTTAAAGTGTTAAAATCGGGTCTGAGTTATAGTACAACAAATAGGTAATTTTTCTTACACAGAACAGATATGGATTCAAACCCAAGCACCCCATACATTCTCCTGAGCACTGTCAAAATTGTTCTCTGAGTACAGAGCCAGACTTAAAACCTGAGCAGTGACAAATCCACCTAGACATTCTTTTGAGAAATTGTATTGAGAATAAAAATTAGATGTAATATCACAGGTAATTAAAACAAAAATTGCTAATTCCTAATTTTTTTAAATATCTGCAGTAAGAAGGAGAGAAAGTACAGAGGATAGGATGCTTACCTTGCAAATACCTAACCTAGGTTCTATCTCTCTGTACCACATACGATCTACAGAACTCTCAGAAGTAATTCCTTGATATAGAGCCAAGAATAAGCTTGAATATTGTGTGTGGCCCAAAAAGCAAAAAATACACAAATAAATATAATTTAAAAAGTAAAATAAAATAAATTACTTTAGAGCATCTAAAGTACTATTGATGATATATGCTAGTGTTAAATAACTTTACATAAAGAATAGATTATAGGTAATATTAACTTCTTGAAAAAAAGACAAAATTTTATAAGAAAAAAACTTTAGTGCTAATATATCATAATGAGAATACTGAAAGGTAAATAAATAAAATAATCTGCTTTATGAAATAAAAAATTATGTAGGGTAAAATTTGCAGTGATGCATAGGTATGTATAAGATCAAGGTACTTTAGTAGATTTCTTTTTGCTTCTGTTGGTAAATTTGAAGTTATATTTCTATACTACCTATGTCTCTTTGGTTATTCAATTAAACATTGATGTGGAGGCCATAAAAAGAGGCTAAGACTTAGAGGTACATATCTTGCATGTTCACAAATTCAATCTGGTTTCAAGAACTATATGACAACCCTTTGAGCACTATAAGTAATCACCAGAATGGTCCCCATCACAACTGGTCTTAGCAATGGAGCAAGGCCTGTAGACTGGACCTAGCATTGAACTGGTTGGCTATATACTAGGATGATTGTCTGGATGGCTGAAAAGTCCTTGGAAAATACCCAAAAGTAAATAAATAAAAATTGACATGAAAAATATTACCAAGAAGCAGAAGATTAGACCATTTAAATTTATCTTCATGAAGGTCCATAAGATATGACACTAAGATAAAAAACAAAATAGTTGGTTTATACAGTTTTTAAACAAACAACCTATAAATTTGTGTAGAGAACAGGTAGAGTGATGAAAGATTCTATAAAGTGATGGTTAGTAGAACCAATTTAGTGAGCTTAAAAGAGTTTATTTACACTGCTTCCTCTCCCCAATTACTTGTGACAAGGATTTCTCTATCTCTGTGCCCAGAGGCAATCATTCACAGAGATTTATTTCTTGCTTTCAGGGAAAAAGAGACAAGGAAGGTCAGAGAAAATCCTAATTTTAAAAGAAAGGAAGTTTATGCTACCATTAATTCCTTCTTTCTTTAATAGTTAATTATATCTGTGCCGCTTTGGCACATTTTAAGGAGGTTTAATCTGGGATTTAATATCACCTAATGATCATTGTGTTTTCTATGATATTTTTACCTTCAATAGACAAATAAGCACCACAACAAAGTATTCTTCCAGCACTTTAGCAGTTAGATATTGGTCAATGGGATGAAGTAAACAACTTGTACAACTTAAAATTTGAGAATATAGAGAATATTGTTAACCTTCACGTCTTCAGTCTGTTGTTTAATTGTACTCCACCTTGGAACATCAAAAGAGGGTTAGCTGACGATTTTTCATGTTGTTTTAGTATTACTGCAATTTCCAAGCAAGCCGAATTGTAAACTCTTTTTTTTTCTATTTTCTTAAACAGGACTATAATTTTACTTTTTTTGTGGGGGGGGGGGATACACCTGGGAAGTGCTCAGAGCTTACTTGTGCTCTGCCTCCAGGTGTTACTCATGATGAGAATCAGAGAATCTTAAATGGTGCACCTGATCAAACCCAGATCAACAGCATGCAAAGCAAGTACCATTCCTGACACATTCCTACTGTCCTATTGTCCCAGCCCTTTGAATTTATTAAATTGGACAAATTTTAGATAGTGTTTTGAATTGGCACGCAGATCAAATTTGTCCTTAACTAGAAAATAAACATTTTTTTCAGTTGACTTTTTGTTTGTTTCAAAAGTTGTATTATACACTGGAAAATACGGTATGTTTTAGCATGCAAGTATAGAAACTTTTTTATAGTTTATACTATAAAGTGGAACATTATGACTGAATTATACTAAACTGAGAATATAGTAAATGTGAGAAGCTTCTAGTTCCAAATGTCTGAACAGTCATTTACACACACTCGGATTTCTATCCTAACATATCTAAAATGTGTTTCTTTCAACCAGTATTGATATAGTAGGATATAATATCAATATCACAAAATTAAATGAAACATGATAGCTTATTTATTAGAAATTAACTGAGTCATCGGTATGATGATTGACACATACTTATGGAAAATAATTAAGAGGTTAATTCTTGTCATTCCAAAAATAAAACTTCTTTTTTTTTTTTTGTTATTTTTGGGTCACACCTGGCAGTGCTCAGGGGCTACTCTTGGCTCTACACTCAGAAATCGCCCCAAGCAGGCTCGGGGACCATATGGGATGCCAGGATTTGAACCACCATTCTTCTGCATGAAAGGCAAAGCCTTACCTTTATGCTATCTCTCCGGCCCTCGAAGAATAAAACTTCTATAAGGAATTATTTTGCTCTGTTTAGTTAGGGATGCAAGAGAATATAAGCCAATATGAATTGGGAAATTTTTAACAATGTTTTTTTCTATTTTCCTCATAGTCTCAGTATGAAATGCCAACTTCACAGTGTAACATATAACCCCTATAATTTCTTCTCCATCTAATATTTTTCATTTTAGCAGTTTTCTCTCCTTTCTTTTCCTTTACACTATCCTTCTCATCAATATGACATACCTGCCACTATTTATTGATCACCAGCTATGACCTTAGGTGCTCTTTGTCTTTCTATATAATGCTTTCCCCACGTAGAACACTTTCTTTGTGTTTTTTCATTTTAGAAATTTCTACTCATCTTTCAAGTCTAAATAAAATGTCACATTTTCTTTCATACTTTGTAATTGTCAGCTGTCATTTCCTATATAATCAATGTATGCACATACACCAACAAATTCTTCTCTCTTCTTTAGATTCTCATATATGATGTGTCTTTGAAATCAAACAAGTCAAGGAAAGAGCCTAAATAATGATAAAAACAAGAACCTTCCTTTCCTGCTGTACTGTTTTTATGGCTTTGAGTTTTTATTTTTTCTATTACTTGTTTATTATTCTAATTTTGAACATTATTATAGTAGCAATTATTTTTACATTATTGTACTTAATCACGTAGAAAAACTTGATTCAAAGCAAGTTGATTATTATAATGTTGATTGATAATATATTTATCAAGTGTTTACAAAATATTTTCAAGTAGTGCTTTTTAATGAATTCTAATCATACACCTAAACACTGCAAATACATAAACTCTTTTGTGATAATTAGTGTTCTTATTATTTCTTAAAATAAATAAGAAATAAATATTTTAAGGAATATTTCTGTATATTTGCTTTTTTTGGCTAATTTTGCATGACTTAATGATAAATTAGATAATTAAAACACAATTTGTGCCAGAGTAATGATGGGGTTAAGGTTCTTGAATTGTTAATTACTGATCCCAGTTTGATCTTTCCACAAGAATAAGAAAACTTCATATGATGCAATCATTATCAGCTGAAGAAATCCTTGAGCACAAGGCTGCTAGTAAGTCTTGGGAACTGCCAGAAGTAATAGACAGGGGCCTGAGCACAGTGGTAGTGCATTTGCCTTGCATGCGGCTGACCTAGGACTGACCTGGCTTCGATCGACAGCATCCCTATGGTAGCCCAAGGCCAGGAGCAATTTCTTTTTCTTTCTTTTTTTTGGGGGGGGGCGTGGGGCACACCCGTTTGATGCTCAGAGGTTACTTCTGGCTAAGGATTCAGAAACTGGCCCTGGCTTGGGGGGACCATATGGGACATCGGGGGATTGAACCGCGGTCCTTCCTTAGCTAGCGCTTGCAAGGCAGACACCTTACCTCTAGCGCCACCTCACCGGCCTCAATTTCTGAATGCATAGCCAGGAGTAAACCCTGAGCATCAGTAAGTGTGGCCCAAGAACAAAAACAAAAAATAAACTAATTGACATTCACACAATACAATAATTTTAATTTAATCCTTGGAATGTATAATTTCAGAAGAACATTAAAAATGGTCTATGTTGGGGCTGGCAAGGTGTCACTAGAGGTAAGGTGTCTGCTAAGGAAGGACCTACCGTGGTTTGATCCCCCAGCATCCCATATGGTCCCCCCAAGCCAGGGACAAATTCTGAGCTCTTAGCCAGGAGTAACCCCTGAGCATCAAATGGGTGTGGCCCGAAAAAACAAAAAAAATATAAAAGATCTATGTTAAATGAAAGAAGCAACACATAACCTTTTCAGCTGTATATAAAAAAACTATATATATATATATATGTGTGTGTGTGTATATATATATATATGTAACACTTAATTTTAAAATTATCTCACTTTTCTTAAAATCCTAAATGTCTTTATATTTCTGGGCTACCGGAATTTCTGAGTCAATTATGATATACAATACTTCTACATACTTTGTAAGGTTTAGTCTTGAAAAGATATTTTATTTCAATAAATAGCTGAAAATATTTGTATTTATTTTCTAAATTATATTACTATTTCATCTCCATAATTTAAGTTGTATTAATATTATCACACTTTTAAGTATTTAAATATCTATTTGAATAAACATTTAATGATTTCATATAACAAAAATATGTGACATATTATTACTTCATTTTTTTAGCTATGCTACATTCAGATAAGTCAGTATTGTAATTCATAGGAATGATAATAAATGTAGCAACTTGAAGTCAACAATTCCTTTAGAAAAATAAAATTGTGTGAGGAATTTCTTATATATAAACCATGCAACAGCCCATGTACCTGAGGAAAATCTTGTGACTGCTCTTTGAAAATTCCTCCCCCCTTACCACCCTCCCTCCTCCTTCCCTCCCTCCTTCTTCATTCCCTCCCTCCATCCCTTCCCTCCCTCCCTTCCTTCCCTTTCTCCATCACTTCCCTGCCTCCCCACCTCCTTCCCTCCCCTCCTCCCTCCGCCCCTCTCCCTCCCATCCCTCTCTCCCTCCCTTACCTCCCTTCCTCCTTTCGTTTACTTCCTCCCTTTCCCTCCTCCCTCCCTTCCCTTCCTCTCTCATAACTCCCTCCCTCCTTCCCACCTTCGCTCTTCCTCCCTCCCTCGCTTACCTCCTATCCTCCATTCCTTCCCTTCCTCTGCCCTTCCCTCATTCCTTCGCTCCCTCCCTCCATCCCTTCTCTCTCTCCCTTCCTTCCTTCCCTCCCTCACTCTCTTCTCTTCCCTCCCTTCCTTCCTTCCCTACCTCCCTTCCTTCTCTACCTCCCCTCCTCCCTACCTCACTTTCTTGCCATCCAAACCCCGCAGTGTTCAGGGGTAACTCCTGGCTCTGTTTTCAGGAATAACTCCTGAAAGCATTTGGTGAATGGATAGGATGCTGAGGATCGAACCCAAATATTATTCCTGCAAGGCAAATGACATATCCTCAATTATCTCACAGGCCCCAGGAACAGACCATCTGTTTCTTTTTCTTTTTTTTTTCGGGCCACACCCGTTTGATGCTCAGGGGTTACTCCTGGCTAAGTGCTCAGAAATTGCCCCTGGCTTGGGGGGACCATATGGGACGCTGGGGGATCTAACTGCAGTCGCGGTCCTTCCTTGGCTAGCGCTTGCAAGGCAGACACCTTACCTCTAGCGCCACCTCACTGGTCCCAGACCATCTGTTTCTAATTATTTTTGTTTTAGTAAATTTCCAAGATTATCATCATACTCTATGATATTGTTCAATACTGAAAGAACGATATCAAAAAGAATCAATAAAATTTCAGCTCCATTTGAAACATTACTTATTACTTAATCTTTATAAAGGTAACATCTTGAAATAGCTATAGCACATGTTAAAATTTTTAAAAATGGGTGAAACAGCACTAACCTGCTATATTCTTTCTTTTGGGGGGGGCGTTGAGCCACATGCAGTGACACTCAGGGGTTATTCGTGGCTATGTGCTCAGAAATCCCTCCTGGCGTGGGGAATCATATGGGACACGAGGAGATTGAACTGCAGTCCTTCCTAGGTCAGCTGTGCCACCGCTCTGGCTCCCTATTCTAATCATTTAAAAATCCATCTCTTGAAACAAAACACACTTGTAAGTTTATGATATTGGTAATTCAATTGGTATAAGAAAATTTCTTCTGATTATAATAATTTTCAATATAATATTAGAGATGTATTCAAATTACTTATATTTTATATAACCATTTTAATTAATTAAACAAAATATAAATATCATTTGATTACTTAAAGAATTAGTCATTGAAAACCATCAATTTTTTAAGTGACAGAGGTTAGAAAATTATAGTTATATATATGTATTTATGTACATATATATTACTTTGCAATTAGATTGTTAGGAATTCCTGGCAGATGTAACTATTTATGGAATAACTTAAAACATTTTTATGTAAAATATGGACATATGGAAGTGGTCCTATAATTTGATACTAATATTTTTGCTGAAAAATACTTTATCAAAAATTTGTTCTATGGCAATGGAAATTGAACATAGTACATTTTATTTTTAAAGGATTTTCCACCCACTAATTGTTATAATAAATTATGTTTAATTATATTTTAGGCTGTATTCAGTTGGAGGTCGTGATGGAAGTTCCTGTTTGAGTTCAATGGAATATTATGACCCTCACACAAATAAGTGGAACATGTGTGCCCCCATGTGTAAGAGGAGAGGAGGTGTTGGTGTGGCCACATGTGATGGTTTTCTTTATGCAGTAGGAGGTCATGATGCTCCTGCTTCAAATCATTGTTCAAGGCTGCTGGATTATGTAGAAAGGTAAGACCACCAAAGAAATAATTCTTTGTGTAAGATAATTATATTTTTATTGCAGGAATGGGGCTCCTTGTGCTACTCTTTCAGTCCTCTATATATCATTTTCTGTCTCTCACATACATAAAAACTCAGTGTTTGATTTCATCCTTCTTTTAATGAATTTTCTTCCTCTCTACTTCCTTCTTATGTCCTTCCTTCTTTTCCTTCTTCCTTTAAATGTGCATTAGGTTACTGATTATTTGATAGGATAGTTAATATTTAAACTTCTAATAGATTATAAGAGAACAGGTAAATATATCTTTAAGTTATTTATTAAATTTTAATTATTTTAGTTTGTAAAACTGTGATTTCATTTGTCCCTAGTCATTGGGTTTGTTCCCTTACGCCCTTAAAACTTTTATAGTTATATTATAGACTTTCTATACCTCTGATGATATTAACAAATAAAAAATTATTGATCTTATTGACTCTAAATTTTATGTAATATAGTTTTAATGGAAAGGTTCAGACCTTCATTTATCACTTCCTTAAAGTGGTAAATGTACAGAAACTAAAATATAAATCTGTATTATACTAACAAACTAGAAACTCTGTAGCATAATTTTTACTGAATTTTCTTCAAAGTCTGTGAATCACTTGGAATTTAAATATGATATGCAGCTATGATTTAAAAAACATTGAAATTTATGGTGACAGTCTCTATTATATAAAAATACCTATTGATCCATGAGGAGGTAATAATAAGGAATGTTTATGTCTAATTTATCAACTAAAATGCAGTGTGTAACATCACCACAGTGAACAACTTTATAACCCTAAGTTATTGAATTAGTCAGTGATTTTGTATTTATCATGATACATGTTCATAATTGCTTCATGACTTCAGTGCCAAGGATAATATATAAGCTATGATATGAATACTATCAGTTTCTAGGAATAAAAGGAACAGATTATTCTTAACCATTACACCTGCAAGTGATATAAATATGTTTTTATTTACACTTTGGTGACAAACTGGTCATATGCCCATGGAGACTTTAGGAAGGTGACATAATAGATTTCTGATGAGTACCTGGGAGAATAAAGATTCTTGACCTGACACTATTACAAGTACAACTTTCTTCTTAATGTTAAAAAAAAAAAAGAAACAGTATCCCTTATACTCATTCTTGAAATTGGTAATGAAGGAAAGTGTTTTATCTTAGATTCATGATACTATTTTTCTAAGGTTTTATGATTGGTTTTATTGAGAATACCATCTGTTTATTAAAAAAACAAGCTCTTCAGTGAAGAGATTCTGTTCAAAGTCTAAATACAATTTGAAAGCATGTAGAAATGTTTATATTGCTTATTCTACAAAATATAATACAAAACAATAGCTATGAATCAGTATTCTTTTTATTCCTCTCTTTTTTATTTTTGGGTAACATTTGGTAGTAGTTAATGATTCTGAATTAAAAGCTAACTGTAACAGGGTTCAGGGGCCAATTGGTGGTTCACACACCTCTGCCACAAGCAAGGCAAGTGATGTCCCTGATTTATTATGTCTCCAGCCCTCATATACTTCAATATTCTCCTATCCAGTAAAACTAAAGTTTATAGATATCTATAATGAATACCTTGAACATAACTCAAATAAATAAATACATTTTATTTATACATACAAGTCTTTAAATTTTAGAAGTACAGCCAGTTGACAGTCCATTTATATTTCTGTTTTAAATTCATGAAGAAATTGAACATTCTGATGATTCTAGTATCATATGTTATGCTAATAAAATAACATACATATATCTTAAATTGTACTATGTAATTTATGGAAGTTTTGTGAACAGAAGCATAAATAACTCAACCTCAGAATACAGTAATGATGCAAAATTAGACTTAAATATGGAAATATTTTAAATTAAAGATATGCAATTGGTATAAGTGGTTTAAGTAGAGCAGAAACGAACAGCATCAAAGCATTCTGATATTTATCTAACAGAACCCAGCAAAATAAATTCCTTTTTTACAATTTCTATGATCCATATAATGTAATGATAGATTCACCTGTAAGTCATCAATGAATCAAAATATGTTATACCTCTCTATATTTTTGCACTTATAACGAGAATATTGCTCTTTTAGTATATGATCACGCCAAACTTCTTTTTTAAAATTTTAAAGAGAATTATGTAATGATGTATTTAAAAAACATATAGAACAAATTATATTAGATTATAAATATTAATATACAAATTTATATACCTGGTAGTATCAATGCAGTTATGGTATGCAGAGCAGATATGAGTTCAGCTATTTGAAAAACAAAAGACATATCTCATTTTAGAACTGGTAAAACATAGGGATTTAGGGATAAAAGAAAGTTCAGAAAGATTTGTAAATAAGCTAGACTTAATTTTGTAGACTAGCCTCACTCTAATAAGGTTAGCTTAAAAAGCTATATCTAAAAACTGTAATAGTTACTAACAAAATTTGGGGCATAATGTACAATCCAAAGAATCGAATGTGTTTTTTTAAATATTATTTTGCATGCATTTTCCTTGCACTAACATAGACTTTAAATATATTGAATGAAAGGAGACCAAGGAATGTTTTTAAATTGCAACCTTAAGATCACAAATTAAATTAGAATAGGAGTGTATATGAATATATATTCAAATATATCGGTACTACACTAACTATTAAACAATATATTAGTTCACATTCTGCTTTTAAAGCTGTTTCCTAGTATGTCATATGGACCTCCTAAATATGCATTATTTAGTATCCCATATTGCTTCTTTAAATTTATATGTTTTATTTATTTATTTAAAGAAAATGCATTACATAGTTGACATAGTTGATCACAATATATTTGTTTCCAGATAAATGAAAGCAAATTTATTTAAAAAAATAAAATAAAAGACAAAAAGTAATGAAAGATATAGCATGAAAAAGTACAGTAGCAAGTACATTTATTAAAATTATTGTATCTCCAATGAAGTTTAACAGAAGGTTTAATAAGCTCTTGTTAGCTGTTCATTCTGTTATGTGGTATTTCTTTAATAATAAATTAGGTTTAAATTTCTAGTATTCATATTTACAAAGATGAGTAGAGTCTATGATTGCCTTAGAGCAGGGTATCTGCTATTGAAATGGATGAAAAATCATTAATATCACAGCTATACAAATTAAACATGCCATTATGTATTTTTGCTTCAATGGTATATAAAGCATGTATTTTTCTTTGAAGTGGTGAGTAGGACTCAAGGAGTGACACAGTCATCTGCTTTCCTTAAATAGTGTGTCTTTAATGCTGTCATATGACAATTTATGGACATTATTAAAACAAAGACCAATTTTGTTGAGTGGCATATTCCCATGAATTAATCCATTAATATCGGATTCTGGGATCGAACTTGGGTCAGCACATGCGTGACAAAACCACCTACCCTCTGTGATATCACTCTATACCCAGATAAGTCTTTAAACATTTATTACAAGAAACTTATATATGGGTAAATACAATTAGAACTCAAAATTAAAATGAAAATAAGACTTATTTCTGTAAAAAATTAAACCCAATATGTCTAAAGATATGTAAAAATAGATTTTCCTCTATTTCTAATTCCAAATATCACTAGTAGTTTTACTTTTAAGGAAAGCACTAAGAAAAATTGGAATAGAGAGTGAAATGG